>NW_027185889.1:19888680-19916410 GCF_028583685.1 Petaurus breviceps papuanus
CTTCCTTCCTTCCTTCCCTAATGATGGTGGTACAGATATAAACAGAATGCTTATCAACTTTTCTGATAACATAAAGCTGGAAGGGACAGCTAACATATTGGTGAATCATTCAGGATTAAAAAAATACTTTACAATTTAAAAGATGGAAACAAATCAAAAAAGATGAAATTTAAGAGGGATAAGGGCAAAATATTATGCTTGAATAAAAAAATCAACTTTGGAAATACAAGATGGCAGAGGTAGGGCTACATAGGAACTTTTGTTTTTCTGAAAAGGATTTGTGAGCTTTTGTCACCTGTAAGCTCACTACAAGTGAACAAAGTGAAATGGCAGTCAAAAAACTAATGAAATTTTTATCTTTATTAAGAAAGGAATTTGTGGCTTAGGAGGTAAGAAGTCAATCATAATTGTCCCCAATTAGATCACCAGTGAAATATTGTATTAAATTTTGTATGTCACATTTTTGGAAAGATATTGGAAATCTAGAGGATGTCCGGGGTGGGGGTAGGGAAGGCAGCTAGGATGTTGGTCAGCCTCTAATTTATATGAAAGGAAGATCAGATGAAGGAACTGGGGAAACTTAATCCAGTGAAAAGAAAGTGTGGAAGAGCAATTAGCCATTTTAGTTGTACCCAGAAGGTAGAACTAGGAACAGCGAGCAGAAGTGGTATTGAGGCAAAGTTAGGCTTGACATAATTAACTACCTAACAATTGAAAAGGCTGCATGGCAAAGTGGATAGGTCACTAGCCTTGACATCAGGAGGACCGTTCACTGCCTGTCTCAGATACACCATAGTCTCTGTCTCTACTCTCCTCAAATGCAAAATGGGCAGGGATAGGAGGGGATTTGATAGTTTGAAAGGTCCCTTGTAGCTCTAAATCCAAGGTCCTATGAATTATAGCTGTCCAAAAGTATAACAGACTGCCTTGGAACATTGTGGTTTTGCTGGATGACCACTTGTTAGATATTTAGTAGAGTGCATTCATTTTCAGTTGTATATTAAACTAGATAGTCTCTGAGGTCCCTTCCAGCTCTGAAATGCCATGATTCTTGAAAGCATTGCATTCAGGCAGGAATTAATCAAGCCTGAATCGCACAGATTTAAAAGAAGTTAAAAAAAAAACCTTCAGATGTGGAAATCACTGTCACCATTCATATTTAAAAGTGTTATCATCAAATTTATATTAGCTAGACAAAAAGGTGAAACAAACTGAAAGACTGTGGGAATGTTACTTGGGAGTTAGGGATTTTTTTATATTGGTAATTTGATATCTTACAATGAAAAATAACTCTCTTCCCTTTTCAGAAATTCATTTTGTATGTCTCAAAGCATATAAGAATTCATTTAGCCTAGCAGAGAAAATGCCTGCCTTGTGACAAATGCAGGCAAGCAGATAAATGGAAAAATGCTGAGGATGGAATTGACTTAAGCATGGAATCATTATTCTCTCCAAGTTTCAAATTTATGAAACCCATAAATGGACAGCCCAACCTCTGGTGGGACCAGCAACAGTGCTTGTTTATATTGGTTATTTTGCTTTTCAGGTAAGTAAGCCTTATCTCCCCAGAGAGGAGGGAAGCTCCCCAAGTGCAAAGACAGTGGGAAAGTAATTCTATATATTTCCCATAATGCCTAGCCTGAGTAGTGCTCAATAAATATGAGCAGAATAGGAAAATGCAAGAGCACCAATGTTTGAGCTCTGGAATTCTGCCCTTTGGCTGCACTGTCCTGACTAGTGAGTGGGTGCAAACTCAACTTAATCTGCCCAATTATTGAGTTGGCTCATTCTGTGCTTCACATCCTATCTGGCCCTTACCAAGACACCTGAGCTTAACTAGCCATCTGCCTTGCTTCAGCATGTGTACGCCCCTCTCCAGCTCCACCTCCTCATCCCATTCTGCTTTCTATTTCTCGCTTTGGGGAGAGTAATCCAATCAAAACTACTTTTGCTACTGGAAAGAGTATGGAGGTTGATTGCTCTATGACTCCACTCACCATTCCTGTGACACCCCAGTCCCAAACTCCCTTCTCTTGTCATCAGTTCCCTGTGTGCACTCTCCTCCTTTTAGAAAGTAAGCCCCTTGGGGGCTGGGGCTGCCTAACTTTTGTATTTATATCCCCAGTAACCTAGTATGTTGCCTGACACATAATAGATAGTTGATCAAATATTTTTCATTGATTTGTTGATCGATTCATTCTTTATATCTAGATCTATATATATCTCTCTCTGTATATATATATATATATCTCCCTTAAGAATGTAAATTCAAAGCAGAGACTGTTTTATATTCATCTCTAGTTCCTGGCATATTGTTTTGTTGAGCTGTGTCCAACTCTTCATGACCCCATTTGGAATGTTCTTAGCAAAGATACTAGAGTGGTATGCCATTTCCTCCAGTTGATTTTACAGCTGAGGAAATGAAGGCAGAGTTAAATGCCTTGCCCAAGATCACACAGTTAGCAAGTGTCTGAAGCTGGATTTGATCTCATGTCTTCCTGACTCCGGGCTGGCCATAGTGCCACCTAGCTGCCCTTGGAATTCCTATCATAGTTTCTGGCATATAGTAGGTGCTTTCACTCAGCTATTCATTATAGAAGTTTTACTTCCAGTCATGATGCCTATTCAATAATAACCAGATGTTTTCCCCCAAATTAATTACTCCTTGGAAGTGAGTAAGATGCTTTTAAAATGCCCTGCCATTGCTGATGCCATTAGATTGATTATAAATTCCTTCAGGGAAGGAGTGTCTTTTGCCTCCTTTTTTGTGTCCCCAGCTCCTGCTAAAAAGTAGGAGCTTAATAAATAGATTAATCCATACACCACCCTCCAAATGGAGACTCCAGAGGTCATACCCAGCAGAGTCAAAGCATTCAGTTCGGAATTCTCCAGGACTATGCTTTTTCACCTTAGTTTTCCTCCCTGCTGCTTTCTGTGTAGGCAGTACACAGTATTTCCCTTGGCAATACATCTATTATGCTGAAAACTGGAATTGAATCAACACTCCCATTGCTATGCAAGGGATGTGTCAATTGACTGCCCTATGAGTTCCACTCTATCTAACTTCCATTAGAAGTTCCAATAACTTCTTCTAAGTTACAACTCCCTAACTTTGCATTTCCAAATCCTCTTCTCTGTCCTCTACTCCCCCAGATATTCGTCTCCCTCACTGGAATGAAAGCTCCATGAGGGGAGACTGTCTTGGAAACCTGATGGCCCTCCACTCTTGGGGGCTGGGCTATATTAGTTCTGAACTTAGATTGAACACATTATTTTTAGCCCACTATAGCTCAGAACTCAATGTCCAGTAATACATTCATTTTGAAAACTGCCATTGAGGTACTCTTGGAACCTGGGGTCTTCTGGGCAAGGAGAGATGTTAAAGAAACTATACCCCAAAAGTTGTGAATGTACACATCATCTTTGATGCAGCATACCACTATTAGGCTAATATCCCAAAGAGATCAAAAAAGAGGAAAATGGCTTATAACATGTTTACAGCAGTTCTTTTTATAGTTGAACAGAACTGGAAACAAAGGGGATGTTCATCATTTGGGGGTGGGTTGGACAAATTTTGGCATATCAGTGAAATGGAATTCTATTGTGCTGTACAAAATGAAGAGATGGTTTCAGAAAAAGCTGAAAGCACCTGTATGAACTGATGTAGAGAAAAGGGAGTAAGACCAAGAGAACCATTTATATTCGAATACAAACATTGTACAAACAACCACTTCAGAAAGACTTAAGAACATTGATCAATGAAATACCCAATTATGGTTCTTGAAGACCAATGATGAAGAATGCTATCTGCCTTCTGATAGAGAGATGAAGGACTAATATGTAGAATGAGAACCACATTTTGGGTGTGGTCAATATAGGGACTTGTTTTGCTTGTCATTGCTTACTTGTCACAAGGGTTTTATTTTATTTTATTTTTTGCAGTGCTGGGAAAGTTTGGATTGATGTTGATTGAATGGATGATACTATTGATCCTATGTTCATACATAATATCTAACTGTGGCATTAGGCTTTCAAAGAGAGTCCTAGCCTTGGCTTCATTATCATCTCTCTGCACTTTCCTTGCTCTCTCCTGGATTGTTAGCAGGATTTTTTGCTTAGTCCCTCTGTACCCCCAAAGTATAATTTAATAACTAATTATTACTTCATACCTATCATATTATTTCCTACTTTCATATGCCAATGCAATGTAATCTTGCCTTACCAGAGGAAGGTACTGCCTAGTAAGTGGAATTTTTTTCATGAGTGCAGAAGGAAAAATTCTCCTTTCATGAATTACCACTATTCTTTGGAAATAGGAAGGAATAGACCCCGTGGCATTTCAGCAACAGTACTGGAGCCAAGTGGGAACCACTATGCCCCATGAGGGATGAATGGATCCCCACCCCATTGGTCTGTTATCACCTACCAAAAGGCAACAATAAACATCCAGTGATATAACTTTTGGTTATCTCATATTGTAGTAAGGATTTGTCAAGCATCTCCATGAATACAACTACAGTTTATATGCCTACTACATCTGTTTTATAATATGAAGGGGGGAAATTCCTCTTGGAATAAGACTCTCTAAATTAAATCAATATCTCTTTTCATGGCTGGTGACTTCAGTGAAAAAACAATATTGTGGCAAATGGTAAAGCAGTTAGATGTGGTGGTGTATGCCTGTCATCCTTGCAACTGGGAAAGGCTGTGGCTGATAGATCCCTGAAACTCAGGAATTTTGAACTGCAGGTAGGATAAAACTGATTAGGTTTTTACACTAAGTCTGACACCAATACAGTGAGCCCCCAGGAGCAGATCGCCACTATGATGCCTAAGGAAGAATGAAATCATCCAGGTAGCAAACACAAAGCAAGTTTAAGCTTTTTAAGATGTAGAGAATAAAGGGGAGAGAGAGAGAGAGAGAGAGAGAGAGAGAGAGAGAGAGAGAGAGAGAGAGACAAGTATACATTCAAAAATATGGTTTGTTAGTAAAGGATGAGAAAGTCCAGCCTTTTGGCTGTACAGAAATCTTATGCCTATGAATAATAAATATAGTCTTTAAGAAAAGAATCAGAAGGTGCTAGACTTGGTAAGCAATGAATAATATGACAAAACTGAAAAATATTACAATTTAACAGATAGAAAATGACTTGTTACTGAGTTGGAAATCATTTCTGAATCACCTGTTTGGATAATGTTAGGCCACCCACTTGCAAAAACCAAAATAAATACAAAGCTAGAAGAATAGAAAATGGGGAAAATGATGGCACACAATGAAAACAAGTCCAATCTAAACCAGAGTAGCCTGCGAGCTCTTTGAGAGCAGGGGCTGTTTTTGCTTTTCCTTGTGTCCCTAGCACTTAGCACAATGCCTGGTAACAGAAAGCACTTACTGACTGCTAGCTGATGGATTGACTGTCCTATTTAAGCGAGTAACTTGGACCAAAGAATGTGAAAGGGATGGGAAACAAAGGATATTGACATCAATGCTAATAATTTCAAATAGAAACTTAACTGCTGTACCAGAAGGAAGAAAACAAATGAGCCTAAAAACTATGACAGGAACTGCTCTATTTACAAAGTGAAAATGTGGAGAAACTAGCATAGTATCCATTTAAAATACAAATGCATTAGTAGAATCTTGTGCAAAAGTATGGTGGATAATTATAAACAATACCACTTCATAAAACAGTGAGAAGCATTGCAGGAAAAAAACAGGTTAAATAAAATCTGCTGGGGGCCTCAACTAAGAAAACATCCTGAAACTGTTTAGCAATGGAGCTAGAAAGAGGATAATAAACAGATGAAAGATGGGAAAGATCTGCAAAAATCTCTATAAAAATCTTTTTAATCTTTCAAGACAATGGAATCAAAACATTTGGACTCTAATGTCACAGACAGGGATGTGCCAAATAAGGAAGTAGAAATGGTATTGAAAAAAATAAAGAAGGGAAAAGCAGCTGGACTAGGCCAAGTATACACAGAGTAGGTCTATGCTGGGCCTGACACAATTTTAAGTACATTAAAGAGTTGTCACTAAGTCCCTTCCTTTGAGGGAGGAAAACTATTAAAGGGGAAGAAAAAAATCTTGTTTATTATATTATCATATAATAATAATTATATATTATTATATATAATATAATTATATATTACTATATTATAACAATATTAATACTGTTACTACTTAAAAATATGACTAAGATAGCATTAGTAACTACCAATCCTCTATGAATATTTTCCCTCCTATATAACATTTTAATGAGTAATCTAAATGCACATGGAAGATATCCTCAGTGAGAGCATTAAGAGGGAACAGGAAATCTATTTCAAATGATATTTTACATTTGACTTCATCTCTAACACCACACAATTGACTGGCAGACATAGAGACTATAAGATCCCAGTGTGTTTCTTGTAACTTAGATAGAAAAATAATTTCATTTAGCAGAGGAAAACACCAGCTTTGCAAGGCACTCAATAATTCATCTCCCAGGCATATGTCACAATTATATAAGACTTCCTGAAAGATATAACAGCATAGATATCCTTGTTTGATGGCCTTCTGAACATAAGCATAAAATGAGGCATAAATTAGACATGTGTTTATCACAGGTGTTCATCACGGTCATAGAAGAGATTTAGTGCAGAGTCAAAGTCAAGAAGGCATTCCCTAGAGATGGCAAAGTCTGCTGGATGAACAATGTATTGACTATATCAAGTTCCGGGACACTGCAAAACCTCCTAAATGGCACTCAGAAGTACTAATAAGAGTATGGTTTATCTATCCATAGTCTTATCTACTTTTTATAGTTTATCTATAATAGCATGTATAGTATAATTTATCCAAACTATGGTATGCAGCCAGAAATGACAACTTAGAGATTTTACCTATTAATCTACATGCACACATTTCTATATATAGATATATGTACACATACACATATGTACATACATGTGTGTATGTAAACACACATATGTAGATATACATACATGCATCCACAAATATGCAAAATTGAAAATAGACAGTGAATTGGGTCCAGAATTTAAGGGCAGGGGGATAGTGGGCTGAATTGTTTTTGGAAAATTGATGCCAATTTTTTATTGATCCTAATTTTTCCCCTCCAAACAAAAGCCCACTTAAAAAAATTCCAATAGTCTGCTGATATATATGAGTCATAGAATGCAACAATCTATGAAGAATAGAAACTATTATCGCTCAGAGGGTAATGAAGAAGTGCATGATGGACGTAAGTAGGCGCAAGACATGACAAACAAGGAATTACACGGGAGAATTAAGGGTGTCATCAAATAAATGTATGAATGGAAAGGAAGGTTGGCTTGTCACTTAACTAACTTATGGGTAGCTTTCTGATCTTTTAGTATACTAATGCTGTCAAGGGAACTTGAGGAAAACACATAGAATTTTAGTCAACTTCTTGTGATTGATGGAAGACACAAAATTATAAAGGATGGGCAGTAATAGATAGGTTGTAATCTGCATTGCATGGAGGGAAATAGATGAATATGATGAAAGCACCATTCCATTGGGGTATACATACACACACGTATAATATCCATATATTTAAAGCCCTCCACAATTTGACTCAATCTTATCTTTCTAGTCTCATCATATATTATTCTCCTCATATTGTATGGTCTAGCTAGAGTGACTTTCTCTCTATTCCTCACACAAATCTCTCCATCTCCCATCTTAGTGTCTTTCCACTACAAAACCAAATTATACACATTCTATGTGTGTGTCTGTGTGTGTGTCCATCTGTGTGTTTGCTTGTTAACTTGTGGACTATTTAAAACTTGGTTTTTGACATAATAATCACAGAGTCCCACTCTATTAAATACTTTATAATGGAGTGGAGGTGACCCTAGGTTCTTGAAGATTGTCTGTCCTGCAGGTTCCACCAGATTGGACAGGTTTCAAGTTCAATTCCAACAACAAATAGACTTTGCTCTTAAAAGACCAGCCCTGCTAAACAGAGACATATCACCAGGAGGCTGGCTACTTGGTGATGACTTCACTGACTGTTGCAACATTTGAAACTATTTCTTTTTATATAATGCTGTCTTTATTTTATCATTTGAACTTTAATACTTTTTATTTCATATACGTCTCTCCAATTACATGTAAAAACAATTTTTAACATTCATTTTTAAAACTGAGTTCCAAATTCTCTCCCTCCCTCCCCATGCACCTTATTGAGAAGGCAAGCAATTTGATATAGATTATACATGTTTAATCATGCAAACACATTTGCATGTTAGTCATGTTGTAAAAGAAAACATAGACCAAAACGAAAACCCAAGAAAAATAAAGTAAAAAAAGGATGCTTCAATCTGCAATCAGACTCTATCAGTTCTCTGGGGATGGATAGCATTTTTCATGATAGGTCTCTCAGAGTTGTCTTGGATCATTGCATTGCTGAGAATAGCTAAGTCATTTAAACTTGAACATCTTATAATATTGCTTTTATTGTGTACAATGTTCTTCTGATTCTACTAATTTCATTTTGCATCAGTTCATGTAAGTCTCACCAGGTTTTTCTGAGAGCATCTAGCTCATCATTTCTTACACTGCAATAGTATTTCATCACAACCATATGCCACAAATTGTTCAGTCATTCCTCAATTGATGGGTATCTTCTCAATTTCCAATTCTTTGCTGCCAGAAAAGAGCTGCTATAGATATTTGGGCATAATAGTTAGAAGTCGTTCTACTTAATGGTTGAATCAGTTCACAGCTCCATCAACAATGCATTTATGTCCCAATTTTTTCACACATCCCTCCAACATGTATAATTCTCCTTTTCTGTCCTATTAGCCAATCTAACAGGTGTGAGGTAGTACCTCAGTATTATTTTAATTTGCATTTTCCAATCAATAGTGAGCATTTTAGAGTAATTTTTCATATGATCATAGATAGCTTTGATTACTTTGTTTGAAAACTGTTCATATTTTTGATCATTTATCAAGATCTCTTATTTTTATAAATTTGACTAATTTCTCTCTATATTTTAGTTATAAGACATTTATCAGAGAAACTTGCTTCAATTTTTTATAGTTATGATTGCTAATTGTATTTCCTTCCATCCTATTTCCCCCCTGTTTATTCTATTCTTTCTCTCCTTTCACTCTGTCCCTTCTCAAAAGTCTTTTGCTTCTGGCTATTGCCTCCCCCAATCCACTTTTCTTTCTAGGAGCACCCACTCCCATTCTCTTATCCCCTTCCCCTCCTATTTTCCTGTAGGGTAAGATAGATTTATATGTCCAATTGAGCATATATGTTATTCCCTCTTTGAGCCAATTTTGATGAAAGTAAGGTTCAATCATTCCCCGTGACCTTCCCCTTCTCCTCCTCCACTGTAATAGCTTTCTTGTCTTTTTATGTGAGATAATTTACCCTTCTATCCCTTTCCCTTTACCCAAGTGCATTCTTCTTTCTCTCCCCTTAATTTTATTTTATTTTATTTTTTTTTAAGCAATTGGGGTTAAGTAACTTGCTCAAGGTTACACGGCCAGCTATTTCTGGGTGTGGTGCTGAGTGTCTGAGCCCGGGATTCGATCTCCAGGTCATGGTCATTTGGCCATCTCTCTTTTTTTTATTTTTATTTTTTCTTAATTTTATTTTTTAAAGATAACACCCCATTATATTCAACTCACACTGGTATCCTCTGTTTATATATACTCCTGACTGTTTTAATAATGAGAAAATTATTTTGAGTTACATGTATCATTCTCCCATGTAGGAATGCAAACAGTTTAACTTATTAAGTCCCTTATGATTGCCCTTTACTGTTTACCTTTTCATGCTTCTCTTGAGTCTTGCATTTGGAAGTCAAATTTTCTGTTAAGCTTCCTTTTCATCAGGAATGCTTGAAAGTCCCCTATTTCATTTAATGTCTGTTTTCCCCCTGATGGATTATGCTCAGTATTGTGGGGGTAGGTGATTCTTGGTTGTATCATAGCTCCATTGCCCTCTGCAATATCTTCTAATATAAGCCTTCCAATCCTTTTATGTAGAAGCTGCTAAGTCTTGTGCTGACTGTGACTTCATAATACTTGAATTATTTCTTTCTGGCTGCTTGCAATATTTTCTCCTTAATTTGGGAGCTCTGGAATTTGACTATAATATTCCTGGGAGTTTTCATTTTTGGGGAAATCTCTTTTGGGAGTTGATCATTGGATTCCTTCAATTTCTATTTTACCTTCTGGTTCTAGAATATCAGGACAGTTTTCCTTGATAATTTCTTGAAAGATGATGTCAAGACTCTTTTTCTGATCATAGCTTTCAAGAAGTTAAATAATTTTAAAATTATCTTTCCTGGATCTGTTTTCCAGGTCAATTGTTTTTCTTATAAGTTATTTCACATTGTCTTCTATTTTTTCATTCTTTTGGCTATGTTTTATTGTTTCTTGATATCTCATATTGTCATTAGCTTCTACTTGCTCAATCCTAATTTTTAAAGAATTCTTTCCTTCAGTGGGGTTTTGTATGTCCTTTTCCATTTGACCAATTCTATTTTTAGTGAGTTCTTTTCTTCAGTGAATTTTTTGTACCTCTTTTACTATTTGGTCTATTTTGTTCTTTTTAAAGTATAATTTTTTCCAGTATTCTTTGTGCCTCCTTTACCAAGTTGTTGCCTCTTTTTTCATGATTTTCTTGCATCAGTCTCATTTCTCTTCCCAATTTTTCCTCTATCTCTCTTACTTGATTTTTAAAATCCTTTTTTGAACTCTTCCACAGCCAATTCACATTTTTCATAGAGGCTTTGGATGTAGGAATTTTGACTTTGCCGACTAATTCTGAGTGTATATTTTGATTTTCCTTGTCACTGTGATAATTTTCTATGGTCAGAAATGATTTTTGTTGTTTGTTCATTTTCCCCTCCTATTTCTTGATTTTTAACTCTGCTAAAGTGGGGCTCTTTTTCTAGGATGTCGGGAACACTTCCCCAAGCTTCAGGATTTTTGTGGAGCTGTTTCAGAGATACTTCTAGGGACCTGTAAATTCTCAGTTTTTCCAAGATGGTATGATTTAAGGAAAGGTGTTTACTACTTTCCTGGCCTGTATTCTGGCCTTTGAGTGACCATAAGTATTTTTTTCTGCCCTGAAATTGTGAGGAGGGTCCGCATTCTATTGCAACTACAAGCTCCGGTGTGATAGTGCTCCTCCTTGGCCTGGAACTCCCACTCAGGACTGTGACCCAGATCTGAGTATGGACAAAGCAACAGAGTCCTGCCTCAGTACCGGTAAAGAGACTCCTGTAATCTCCTTCTCGCCAGTTGTTTGATCCTGTTACCATCTGTGGGCTGAGAGCTCTGGAAGAAGCTGCACAGCAGTCACTGATTTAGTGGCTCCCAAGGCCTGCTCCTGGTTTGCTGGGGATGTGTCTGTGCTAGCACAGCCTATCCTGGACAGTGCTCCACTCCCACCCTGGTGTGACATATCTTTCCTGCCAAGCTTTCATCTTGGGATGGAAAAATTGTTTCACCCCATCCTTTTGTGGGTTCTGCCATTCTAGGATTTGTTTTAGGGAATTATTTAAAGGTCTTTGGAGGGGTTTGGGGAAGAGTTCAGGTGAGTTCCTGCCTACTCTACACCATCTTGGCTCTGCTCTCCTAGAACTATTATTTACATATAAACAATTACACTAAATTGAAGTAACTGAACCAAACTAATAACAACTCGTACACATATAGTACTTTATATATATTAAATCATTTGAGTCCTCTTTTTTATTATCCCACTTTTACACATCAGGAAAATGAGGCTCATAACAACTTCTCTCTCTCCTTTTCCTCCCTCCCTCCCTCACTTCCTTTCTTCCTTCCTTCTTTCCTTTCTTCCTTCCTTCCTTCCTTCCTTCCTTCCTTCCTTCCTTCCTTCCTTCCTTTCTTTCTTCCTTCCTTCCTTCCTAGTCAATATCTGGTAATGGAATTAAGAAGCTGAATCTTTGACAAACATGAAAGACTCAACTCTGACATGATTCAGTTACCAGCAATCCATTTATTATATCCAAGAGCTCAAAAAATAGCATGAAATCAGGGTGTCTATGAAAGTACCACAGCTTAAGCTTGAGAACTTTAGGAGGCACCATCTATGCTATTGCTGCTGATTATATTGTATTAATTATATCATGTTATACTATATCATAATAAAATTATTTATATAGTGATTTAAGTTTTGAAAATGTTTTGCATACAACAACAAAAATGACTATTGGAACTAAGGTGAGGTAGTGAGATGGTCTTAGACTTGGAATCAAGAAGACCTGCCTACAAATCCTGCCTCAGTTACTTTGTTCTTGTGTGACCCTGGTCAAGCTCTTTAATCTCTCTCTCAGCTTCAGTTTCCTCATCTAAAAAAAGGAAATAATAATAGCACCTAGCCCACAAGATTGTTGGGAAGATAAAATGAGGATACACATGTAAAGTAGATTAGTTATTAGCTAGCAGGTAGTACTTTATGGTCTGGAAAATGCTTTATAGAACTCAATTCATTTGTTGTGGACAACAACTCTGTGAGGTAAGTACCACTATTCTCCCCATTTTTTGATGAATAAACTGAGACTCAGAGAGTTTAGGGATGGGCCCAGGGTCACACAGCTAGTAACTGTTTAAAGGAGGGATTTGAACTCAGGATTTTTGGACTCCATCTGGCATGCTATCTGTGAAGCCACTTAGCTGTCTTTGATATTTATGAGGCTTGAATTATCACCACTTGATAGATGTTGTACCTCGACCCTCCCCTCTATCCTTTATTCCTTGGTTTCATTTTTTCTTCTCTTATCCCTTACAGAGCAATTTTCCATCATGCTGTCAATCAGTGAGGTGTAACAACTTATGAATATATTTATAGCCACAAACACTTTCAATAATTTATACAGCACAGAACTTGCTTCAGTGAAAAGTGAGAGCAGACACAGACAAAATCCTTAATTTATTTAAAGAGATGCCTGCTTGGTTATTAATTGCTTCATATATAGTTATGGAATTTTCTAAGTTACCATGTAGCTGATTATTTATTAATTGACCAACACATTGGGGTGGATCATGAAGGCTTTTTTTTTTAAAACAAATAAAAAAGGCAGCAGATAAGGAGGAGGTTATTTTATCATTTATGAAGGCATCTGGTGATTAGGTTTTCATTATGAACACCTTATTTAACAATTATGGAGACTTAATGGCTTCTACAGCCATATTTCACAATATAATTTACACCCTGAATGATGCTGAGTACATTCTAGGTACTGAGCAGACTTTAAGGAATAACAGTGACTTGTAAAGTCTTACCTTAATTCCCTATTTGGGTGATGTTTACAATTTCAGCCCTGGAAATTTCTCCTTGATTTTACACCTCATTGATTGCATGTTAATAGTCTGGCTGTAGTGGCTGTGACAGAATAAGGTCAGTATACTCTCTTGCTTATCAAACAGTGATTGTGAAACCTGAGTAGGAGCCCAGCCACTCCTTTGTATGCGAATGTAAGCTTCCTGAGGGCAGGAACTGTTTTTGTCTTTCTCTTTATCTACAAAGCTTACACATAGGAACCACTTAATAAAACCTTATTGAATCACCATAGAATGGAATCTTTGGTACAGTCAGTCTTAAACATCAGAAACTAATGTGGTTTGATCATTGGAAATGACCTTTGAGGAGAAGCATTACCATTTACTTTGCTTTGGTGACCTAAGGATTATAGGATCTTTTCCTTCTGACTTTGCAGCTGAAACCTCTCATTCTGTTGTTTCCTCCCTTAGAACTTGACCTCCTTGAGATCAGGGACTGTCTTACTTCTTTATCATAGCATAGTGCTTTGAACATAGTAAGAGCTTAATAAATGCTTTATTCATTTATTAAATTATTATGGTCTTTTGGTTTACTTCGGTCTTATGATTTACAGCTAGTCCACATTTTTTTGAATTCACACTATTTGAAGACATAATTAGGTAAAACATGGTAACTGGCTTAAACCCAGTGAAAATATGCAATGCAAATTAAAATGATGTGACCAATTTAAGGATATACATTTTTCATATTAATTATTCACATGCATTATTTGAGACCTAGCTATACATTGTCATCTGGGCAGACTAGCAGCTGACCTTTGTGGGTGTTCCATCCTCCACCTTGCCATGCATGCTAATACCAAAGGGAGGTTGGTCCAGGTCAGGACAAGGTGGTCAGTAAGCATGCCACTGAGATCCAGAACCCAAATATCAAAGACTGGGATGCTTACCAAAGAACCAGTCCAATTTCAGGCACTGGTTGAATCTAATACCATGACTTTAGCTAGAATAAGGCAAGAACAAATCCTGCAGAGTAAAATAATGTTCTTCTGTGTAGTATTGCCAATATTATAATAACACTTTTGTTGGGGTATCCAGAATTGTGATTTTATTGGTACAAGAAACTTCCAGTATGGAACCTCCTTCTACATGTGAAAATCAATAACTCACCTATAATTTATAGTATTAAAAAGTCATCTGGGTACATTAAGAAGTTAAGTGATTTACCCATGGTCATAGATATAATCATAGATTATATGAAACATGACATCATAGATAGGACTTAAACCCAGGCCTTTTTGACTTCAAGGAGGGCCCCCTCCTCATTCCTTCATAATGCCTCTCTTTATACATAACAATGGTGCCATTCTGTTGAAAGGTACAGGAAATAAATCTAGCAAGTTCCTTCCATCAACAAGCATCAAAGTATGACCAGGAGTCCTTACTTTAGTGAGAATCACAATGCATTATGTATGTGCTGCCTAGGGGGGCAAAAATGAAAGAAGAAAACAACACAATATTTCCTTTAAATGTCAAAATGGCAACACTGAAGGTTTTGGGCCAATGAAAGCTGAAGCATGACACCCTGAGCAGCATCTCCAAGCAGAACAGAATCTATTGCACTTGGTAACTGGGAAGATCTGAGAAAAGAACAAAAAGACTGTTTTCTCTGCATTAGTCTCATCAACTCTTGGGGTCTGTGATGCTCTCTAATAATTGGCATAGAGGCATCCAAACCTATAAGGCTCAAATATTGAGATGCAAGTCCCATATAAAAGGATTTCAGATTGGAAGTGACCTCATAGATCAATTCCCCCTTTATTTTATATGTTATGGCCAGATAGGTTCAGTGATTTGCCAGAAGTCATAAAGGAGTCATAATTAGGAAATGTGACAAGTTCCACAAATTGCATCTGGCTTAAGAGTCATGAAATGTTCCCTCAGGACTCTGGTCAAGGCTAAAGCTACAGAGGCTGCAAGGGAGGAAGGGCACCATCTCAAGGGGAAGAGAGAAGAGACCCTATAACATCAGTGCTAGGCAGGGGTGGGGAGCAAGGAAGAGGAAAGGATGAGTTTACCCCAACCTGACATCTGGTAGCTTCATCTTTTAACCAATTATTTATGTTAACTGAGAAACAACATAGTTTGGTGGTTAGAGAGTTAATCTTATACCTAGGAAGATCTGGATTCAAATCCTACCTTTGACAGATACTGACTATGTGACCCTGGGCAAATTACTTCACTTCTCAGGTTCTCAAAGTGTGGTCCAGGGACCCTGACACCCTTTCAGAGGGTCCACTAGGTCAAAATTATTTTCAAAATAATACTAAGTTTTTTAAATTTCTAGTATGAGAAATATTAATAATCTGTGTAAACAAAAGTTCTTTGGGGAGGGGTCCTCAATAACTTTTTTTTTTAAAGCAATCGGGGTTAAGTAACTTGCTCAAGGTTACACGGCCAGTTATTTCTGGGTGTGGTGCTGAGTGTCTGAGCCCGGGATTCGATCTACAGGTCATCCTGACACTGGAGCTGGTGCTCTTACTCGCTGAGCCACCTGGCTGCCCCTCCTCAATAACTTTTAGGAGTATAAAGAGGTCGTGAGATAAAAAAGTTTGAGATCTGCTGCTCTATCATTCTTCAAGACTGTAAGTCATCTAGTTAGTCAATAAACATTTATTAAAATGGATATTATCATGTAAACAATGACTGTGAACTTGGGAAGATTTTGAGAGAGAGTGGAAGATAGAAGGGTCTAGTGTGCTATGATCTCCAAAGTCACAAAGATTTGGATATGACTAAATAACTGAACAATAAGAGACTACAATGTGTCAGGCACTGTGGTGAACCTTGGCACATTGGCAGAGAAGGTACCAAGCTGTATGGGGGATCAAGAAATATTTATGGACTAAATAAATGACTGATTGGTAGAGGAAGTTTTCCCAACTGATAGTTTCATTATCAGTGCTATTACTGGTACAATCCCAATCCCTACTCCCATTCTTGCTAGTCAGGTGCTAAGCTCCATTGTTTCTAGCTGCTGTCTGTACCTTCTAAACTTGTCATCCTTGGGCAAAATCCTAGCTATGTTGCTCTAGGGTCACACAGCTCTAGAATCAAAATTCAAAGCCAGGTCTTTAGACTCCAAACCCAATGCATCAGCTCCTCAGTTTTGTACCCCAGAGTTTTGTGGAGAGGAGAACATTTCATAAACTTTGAAATGCTATCTAAATATGATTTTAGTAATAGCATTAATATAAATAAATACGATTTTCCTGTAAGAACATATTTCCTACCAGAGGGTGGAGACTGATAGATGGGCAGAGACAGAAAAAAATCACTCATTTAAAAAGGGGGCTGATGCCATTTTCCTACATAGTTTCCCAGACCCAGTCTGACAAGGAGCTTGGAAAAGAGGTCCAGTAGGTAGAAGTCTGGGGGTGAAAAGGATGGTTGTTTAAGGTTTATTATACATTTATATAATTATATCTTGGTCAAACCAGAAGGAAGTATTCTTTAACCTGTTCTGCTTGTAATATGTAAGTAAATGTTCACTATAGGCTCAGAGCAAGGAAGGAATTAGATATAAAGCTTTGGGGCATTTATTCTGGGGAATAAAAGACTTGGGAGTGGGACTTGGTAACTATCTTCAAGGGGTAGTTGTCCTGTTTAACAGCAGAAAAGAGGTCTAGGAACACTGGGTGAAGGGTGCAAAGAGACAAATTTTGGTGAGATATCAGGAAAACAAAAGACAAATGAAACCTTTCTAATGATTAGAAGCCAGAAGCAGAAATGGCTGCTACTGTATGGGTTGCCTTTTATTTGAGGTCTTTAAGCAAAGGATATGGACAGCTAGGTGGTGCCATAATGCATAGAGCACAGGACCTGGAGTTAGGAAGACTCATCTTTTTGAGTTCAAATCTGTCCTCAGACACATACTAGCTGTGTGACCCTGGGCATGTCACTTAACCCTGTTTGCCTCAGTTTCCTGATCTGTAAAATGAACTGGAGAAGAAAATGGCAAACTACTCCAGTATCTTTGTCAAGAAAACTCCAGATGGGGTCATGAAGAGTTGGACATAAGTAATTGACTAAACAACAACAAAAATGGATATATGGCTCTCTGTGAGAGGAAGGGGGAGGGATACACATATATGTATCTATATATATATATATTATAGATATACACATATGTGTACATAGGTATATATAGATATACACATGTGTATCCCCCCTTCATAAGCACCATAAATACATACATATTTGTTTATATATGCACATGTCTCCCCACCTTTGTCTTCTAGAGGTCTATCTTTTACAATAAAAAAGGAGAAGAAAACCAGGTCAGTAGGGAGGACAGGCCCCAGCAGAGCACAAGAACATAGGATCATGGGCCTGTGGAAGTCAGAGGAGACAGATCATCCCTTTCCCTCTATACTTATATTTAATTATCTCTCTGAGGGTCAAACTACCTTTTCTTTCATAGCTACAGTAGGATAGGAGGCTGGGCTTCCTAGGCGAGGGATTCTTAACTTGGATTCTATGAACTTAAAAAAATATTTTGATAACAGTTTTTCATTACAAATGGTTTCCTTTATAATCCTCTGTGTTTTATTTTAAGCATTTGAAAACATGCTTCTGAGAAGGCGCTTGCTGGCTTCACCAGACACAGCCAGAGGGGTCCAGGACACAAAAAAAGGTTCAGAGGATATCTCTAGAGCATAATCCCTATCCCCACTGAGGTGAATTTGCCCCCAATATTGGGATTTTTAGTCAAATTTGAACCACTAGAAGGAGCATCAACAGAAACAAGGCTGCAAAGCTGAGCAAACTGCCTTGTCCCCGGAGGGGCCTCGGGACAACTTGCTAAGGATGAGGAAAGAAGTGCAGCGATCTTCTGTCTTAGAAAGCCCTGCCATGTGCTTGTTCAGAGGTATTTGGCAGGGTTCATGCGAGAGGCTCGGGCTTCTTGCACTTTGCTCCCCTTCTCGCACTCCAGTCCAGCCATATAAGCCTACCTGCTGGCCTTCACACACAGCCCTCCATCTCCAGACACCACACTTCTTTGGATTTGCTACCCTCCCTGCCTGCAATGCTCTCCCTCTTCCCCTCTGCTCCTAGGTTCCTTTGAGACAGCTTAATTCTCACCTTTATAGGAAACCTTTCCCAGCCCTACATTCATCATTCCTAGTGCTTTCCCTCTGACCTTACCTTCCATTTATACTCTATAGTTCATTTGATCATAGATATTTTTGTGTTGTTTCCCCAATTAGAATATGAGGTCCTTGAAGGCAGGGACAGTTTCTATCTTTGTTTGTATCCCCAGTGCTCAGCACAGTGTTTAGGATACAGTAAGAATGCAATAAATGCTTCATGAGGGAGTAAATGAATGAATACAGGGCAAGACTAATTCAAGTTACTCAAGTCTCCATGAATCCATTTTAAATCGATTATAGAAACATAGAATTACTGAGTGGGAATGGGCCTCAGCAGCAATCTGGTTTAACTCATACATATATAACAATCTACTCTATCACATACCAGATAAATATCCATTCATTCTTTGCTTTGTTGATGTTGTTCAGTCATTTTTCTTATGACATAGCAGCCATCGATGCCTTGGTATCCCTAGAGCAACTCTAGTCAGCACAGCATGTTCTCCATCGCAACACACACACACACGCACACACACACACACACACACACTTTTTCGATGTGAGCAGATAAATGTAATCACAGTGGCTGAGAAGGTGAAGCCTACTGTTTGGGAATCAGGCCTGGAATCTCATTAATTCCAATCCAGGCTCTATTGCTGATGTGCTCTGTGACAGTGGGCAAATCATTTACTTTTTTGGGCTCAATTTTCTCAGCTTGAAAATGATCAGAACCATGCCAATGAAATAAAATGGCAGTATGAGATTCTGCACTGAGCCAGACAACAGGGAAGCAAACAACAGGTAGTATCTCAATGCCATTAAAATAAGATGAGAGAAAAGCAAAGAAACCCTTGTAGTCTAGTACTGTCACCTTCTGGTAAATGGGCATAATGAATCTACTAAGATAAAAAAAAATCCAGCTAAGAGAAAAACAGTTAAATTCAAAAAGGTCAATTAGCCAATGTTTTAAGTACTTTTTTTTTGGCCCATTATTAGAAATGTTGCCATCAAATCAACTTGAGATTTCATTAGTATTGGGATCTTCCAGGTGAAGAAACTCCCTTTATCTTTGCAGGCCACTGCAACTGACAGTTTTAAGAGCATTTTTGAGAGCAATGAGAGGTTAAGCAACTTGCTCAGGGTCACAGAAGTAGAATGCACATCTTCCTGGCTTTGAGTCAAATGAAGCAAAATCTAAACAAAACAGATCCCTTCATCCCACTCTCAAACAACCAAACACAAGTTTTGATTTCTGTCGTAAAGATATACTTTTGCTTACCTATAAAGACAATTTTATTCAAAATGCTGTCTACAATAGATGTCTCCATTTCCTTTTTTTCCCACTCTTACTTTAACTCCTCACAATCTGGCTTCCAACCTTATCATTCTGCCTAAAAACTGTGCTCTCTCCAAAGTTACCAATGATCTCTTAGTCACCAAATTTTTTGTATACTCATTCTCTTTAACCTCTCTCCAGCCTTTGACTTTGTTGCTCACTCTTTCCTCCTTCACACTCTCTTCTCTCCAAGTTTTTAAGACACTGCTCTCTCTCGACTCATCCTTCTCTATCTCCTTTGATGGATTCTCTTCCACATCATGATGCAATCTCTCTGCTGCCCTCCAAACTCTCATCTCCAACTGCCATGCAGACATCTATATTGAATGTCCAGAAAACATATTAACCTTGTTGTGTCCAAAACAGAACTTATCTTTTCCTCTAAACACTCCCACCCATTTCTAGCTTTTCTATTACTGTAGAAGGCAAACACATCCTACCAGTCTCTTAGGGCTTACAACCTAGGTGTCATCCTGAATTCTTCCCTATCTCTTACCCCTCCTGCCTCCCATATGCAAGCTGTTGCCAAGACCTACCAATTTTACCTCTGTGACATCTCCCAGATTGGATCCCTTCTCACCTCAGACATTGCCACCATTCTGGTGTAGGTGCTTGTCTCCTCATACCTGGACTGTTGCAATATCCTGCTGTGAGGGTTTGCTGTCTCAAGTCTCTCCCCCACCAATCCATTCTCCATTCTATCACTAAAATGATTTTCTTAAAACTCAGGTATGACCATGTCATCTCTCTCCTCTTGTCTCCAGGTATTTCCTCTGGCTATCTGCCATGCCTGGAATGCTCTCTATTCTCAATTCTACTTATTGACTTTCATGCTTCCTTTAGGTTGCAACTAAAATCCCATCTTTTACAACAAACCTTCCCCAAGCCCTCTAAATTCCAGTATCTTCTCTTTTAATTATTTTTCTTTATCCTGTGTAGATTACTTTGTATATATTTGTTTGAAAATTTTCTTCCCCATTAGAATGAGGAAGACCTGAGTTCAAATTCTGCTTCTGTGTCTTACTAACTTTTCTCAGTTTCAATTTCCTGATTTATAAAATGGGGATAATAAAGATAAAAGTATTTTGTAAAACCATAAAGTGAAACATAAGGTGTATAAAAAATCTTAGTATAGTTTTAAGTTTTCTAAAGTTTTTATCACTAAGACTTTGAGACATCCTATATAAACATGATATATTATTATTTCCCATTTGCTTACCATATTCTCAGTACTCTTAGGCAACAAAAATAGAAGTTCTTAACTTGGAGTCTGTGAACTTTATATATTTTGATAACTATTTTAATGTAATTTGTTTCCTTTATAACTCTATGTATTGGATCTCATGAATTTGAAAACATTATTCTAAGAAGGGGTACAGAGGCTTAGCCAGACTGCAAAAGTGGTCCATGACTCAAAAAAGGCAAAAAAAAACCCTAAGACTATATGTTAAAGAAAAAAATGCCAACCTGAATTGGTAGAGAGACTTTGTTCATCTGGGACTTCTTAAGAGTAATCAAATCACAGGTCCAATTTCTCTCCCTATCCTATTCAAGTTTGCATATACTTGCACTTATATTACAATTAACATGATAATTATTTGTGTATATGTCTACTACTCTACTAGATTATAAGAGTTTCCTGACAATTAGAGTTGTATCATTAGAGGCAGAATGGGCTGCTTCAGAAGGTCTTTATCGGAGGTCTTTGGGTAGAGGTTGGTATGTTGTAGATGGCATTCCTGCCTGGGTACAGGCTAGACCAGATGGCCCCTGAGCTCTCTTCTGGCTCTGAGATTCATGATTCTATTCCTCTAAGTTTCTGAGAGCAGGCACCGTCTTCACATCTCCCCTAGTACTTAATACCATCCTTTGTGTATATGTGTGTGTATGCATGTATATGTGTGTATAGGTACACATACATGTATATGTGTATATGCACACACATCTGTATATGTATGTGTGTACACACATCTGTATAGCAGTTCACAATTAATCTTGTGGTGGTTAGAATTCAGGTCCCCTGATCCTTTGAGTGCCCAATACCTCTTTATAGACTTCCACAAGCTGGGAGTCAGACAGGGCTCCTGAAGAAGTGTACCTGCCTGCAAAGGAAAGCTGCTCCATGATTCATTCTTACAGCATCCACCTCCAGAGCCTGTTCCCTTGGACTTACAAAGGATGAGGCTCTGGGGAGGAGAAACAAAGAAACAATGAGTCACCGGCAGGTAGCTAGCATTCTGACATTGGTATTCAGACCATGGAACTGGTTATCTCCGCCTTGTTTCAGTCCCTTCTCAGGCTCCAAGGTTTTTCCAGCATCTCTTTATTACTCTGTTCAATATCTTTATTGCTATGCTCAATCATGGTTCTGCTTCTCTTTCGAAACTATAGCACCTTTGTTTAAAAAAATTCATTTCTCCATGAACTTCTTTCTTTTCTACTCCCATTCTTTTCTCATTAATCACTATGTTTCCCCCTTGGGTATTATTTGTATGCTATTAAGTCCTCTTATTTTCCCCATTTGTTCCACCATTTCTCATTCTTTGCAGTTTTGACATTGTCTCTGATTCCCCAACTGCCAGTGTTCATGCTATCAAACTACCTTGCATTTCACACCTTTGCATTCATTCTCTCTATTTAGCCTCTAAATGCTTGTATCTGTACTTGTCCTTCCCAAAGGAATATAAAGTCCTTGCCAATAAGCATCATTGTATTCATTATACTTGCATCCATGGTGCCTAGCACAGTGTCTGGCACCTAAGAGGTGTTTAATAAATGCTGTTTGATTGCAATGATTGATGCTCCTCTCTACATTTCTTAGATTTTCTATTTTTTCCCCTTTGATTTGTACACAGCAGGGAAAATGTCCCTTACTGGGTTTGCCTTGGGTACATAAAGATGATAAAACAGACAACCTCTTTCTCAGAAACAAAAACTGAAAGTATTATGTTAATGGCAAGTAATAAACAATAATATAAATAAAATAAATGTAAATAATAGCAATTATAAGAATAATCCCTTATATGGGGATGCAGCATGGTATATTAAAAATAATAAAAATAATGCTAATGACAATGCTAACATGTTTTTGGAAATGGAAAATAGACTGTAACAGATATGGAAAGTATCCTAAGGAAAAAATCCTACTATTTTGAAATTCTGCCTCTGATGTTACTTCCTATGTAAACCTGTGCAAGTGACAAGTTCCCTGGACCTCAGTTTCTTCCCTTGTAAAATAAGGGGTCTGGGTGGGGGGCAGTGTGTACTGGATAGCTTTTAAGGTTATTAGCAGCTCTGATAAACTGAGAAATCATACACCTATTTAGAGATTTCTGATGTATGATCAGATAAGGGCTTTTGATTTCTTAGGAGAAAGTTGGTGAATTGTTTTCTTTTAAGTGAAAGGTGTATCACTGAAAGTCAGGAGATACTGATTTAAGCCACAGAAAGGTATATATGTGAGATGGAGATTAGGAGAAAAAAGGCTGTGGCTGAAGATGGAAGAATGGCAAAGACAGGAAGCAGGAGGCCCTTTGGAGCTATTGGGAGAGATCAACAACTGGCCTAGTCAATTGACAAGAAATACATAGGTAAGGAAAAAGCAAGAGGTGGTAGACAAGCAAGAATACCACAGTATGAGTTTTTAAACTGACCTCACTCCAGGCAACCAGTTATTAACCAAACATCATCCTTAAAGAAGGTTGAGAACAAAGAGCCAATAACTGGAACAATGTACAAGACCTAGAGTCAGCAGGACTTGAGTTCAAATCCAGCCCTATAACATTTACTGGATGTGTGACTTTGGGCAAGTCACTTAACCTCTGCCTGCCTTAGTTTCTTCATCTGTAAAATGGGGACAATGATAGCACCTACCTCCTAGGATTGTTGTGAGGAGTAATAGAGATAATATTTGCTGAGTTCTTTGCTAAACTTAAATACCATGTAATGTGCTAGCTATTATCTATTAAGAGAGCTGAGTAAATTTTAGTGAATTTATATAGTATTATGTAGTTTTTAAGACATTAATATAGGGAGGCATCATGGTGTAATGGATAAAGAGCTGGCCAAAGATTTAGGAAGACCTGGGATCAAATTCTGCCTCTGATATGTACTGGCTGTGTTACCCTGGACAAATCATTTAATCTCTCAATTTGCCAGGAAGCTCTCCTTAGCTTACCCAAGAATGTACAAATTCAAACTATGCTTCATTACTTGAAATTGAAACATAACCAAAAGTCTAGAGAAGGGGGTGTATTAACAATTCAAGACATGCCATTCAGTCAATTTGTGCCTGGGCCTGTGTGTGTGTGTGTGTGTGTGTGTGTGTGTTTGTGGCATGTGGGTATAGAGGCTAAAGAGGCTCAGCCACCATTAAAAAGTCTACCTGTGGGGTCTGCACTAGCTTTTCCAAGGCTTGGGCCAGAGCTCATGGGCCATATACTCCTGTTTTTGTGGAGCAGTCTGCTAGGTGCCACCTGGGGCAAGAGCTGCTGGAAACTTTGCTAAATGGGCTCCTAAGACAGGCATGGTTGGGCTCTCCTTGCATGAAAGAAGGGTGGAAGAGCAGGCCTTGGCAGGACATCATGGTGTCTGTTGTACTTAGTTCCTGGAAGATGGATGATGAAGCACCTCAATTGGCACCATTTGTCTCTGGTTCCTTTCAGACTTCTGAGAGCATTGACTAATGGGCATGGTCTAGGAAGGAGAAGGCACTTTATAGGGAATAGGACAGTGCTAGTTAGGAGGCTGGTCTAGGAAGGAAATTGGTTGGCTCTTAATTGTCCTTTTATTGATTTAATTTGCTTATAGAATGGAGGCTACTACTGTTTTAGGGTTTAATGTGCACCTTGGAATGTCTATGAGTGTGTGGGGGAGAAGGGGGTGGGAGAAAGAGAGATAGGGAGGGAAGGAAGAAGAAGGGAAGGAGGGGGAGAGAGAGAAAAAGAGGGGGAGAAGTAGATGGAGAGAGAAGATGGAAGGAGGGAGAGAAAGAGAAGGAGGAGGAAGAGAGGAAGGAAAGAGGGAGAAAGAGGAAAGGGAGAGGGAGAGGGAGAAGAAGAGAGAAGAGGGAGAGAGAGAGATATCAATAGACACTGTTATGCCCTGCCAAGACCTGTTCTTTTGCCTTTCTTTCAGGCAAGGGGGGTCCACCCATGCTTGTCTTAGGAAACCCATTCCCCAAATTCCCAACCAATGGTCTTGGTGGAGGTATTAATTAATAAAAATTATTATTAATAATAATATTATTATTATCATTCTCATGCTCCTAGCATAGGGGTTCTTAACTTGGGACTATGGACCTGTGGGTAGATTTTTTTGGGGGGATCCCTGAACTTGTATGGGAAAAATTCATCTTTATTTTCACTGTTCTCCAACAGAAATTTAGCATTTCCTTGAATTATGAATCTAGGTGATAAGCCACAGTAGAATTAACAGTACCTGTGATTATGTCATTCATAGAAATAACTGGTACTTTCCTATCACATTATATTGTTACACATATTTTGAAATATCATTTATGCTCATCATACTATAAAATGACTGTGTAATATTTTATTATATCACAAATGTGTTTTAAAATAATTTGACAAGTATATTTCAGTATAATTGGTTACTCTGAGATTGCATGCATTTTATATTAGGCTTTTAAAAACCTGATTCTGAGATGGGGTTCACAGGTTTCATCAGACACTGCCAAAGGGGTCCATGACACAAGAAGGGTTAGCCTCCCTTCTAACACTTTTTAAAAATTAAAGACCTCTCCCTCCTTCTGCATGCCATTGTTGTAGTACTTCTCTCTAGCCATGTAGATTGCAAACCATTGGCTTATATACAGGGTATCTCCGAGTCTGTACTAAGACTTTGAGGATACCCTGTATTTAGATCTGGAAGGAATCTCAGAGGTCATTAGTTCCAACCTCTGCATTTTACAAATGAAAAACATGGAATCATAGATCTAGAGTTGGAAGGGACCCTAATTTCACAGTTTAGGAAATTGAGGCCCAGAGAATTTAAATAACTTGACCAAGGTCATGTGAGTGAGTGGCATGTAGCAGAACCATTGAATCCATGACCTCCGACTTGAAAGCCAGAGCTCTTCTCTTGCACTGAGCTATCTCTATTGACAATCCCCAGGCTCCGAATTCCATCTTTTGCCTCTGGGTCTTTTCATGGGCTGTCCCTTGTGTCCGGGATATGCATCCACTTTACCTTGACCTTATAAACTCCCTGGCTTCCAGCTCTGCTGATGTGCCACCTTCTACGGAAAGCCCATCTTGATTTCCCTAGTTATTAGTGTTCTTTCTATCCTAAAATTATCAGGTGCATATGCAGCTGTTTACAGGTGAATACCCCCTAAGCCTAAACCAATTTGCCTTTTTTGAGGGGAGATGGGTTGTGCCAAAGACTGCAGTGTCCCCGACAGGCTTAGCTCCCTGGGGAGCATGCCTATCTCCTCAATCTGCAGAATATAAACTCTAAGATCACAGCGACTGTTTTGTTGTTTGTCTTTGCACCCCCAGGGTCTTTGAGTATTTTCTCCTCAGGCAGAAGAGGAGAGACATTGGGTGGTGTGGTGGAAATCAGCAAGTATGTGAGACAGGAAGATCTGCCTTTGACACACACTGGCTGTGTGACAAATTCCCTTAATCTCTCAGCATCCTATGCAGCTCTCTAGGATTGCAAATTGCTGAGAAAACACTGATCTGTAGGGGTAGAAGGAATTCCTTACCTAAAACTCCTTACATCTACAAAATCAGAGGTCTGGTTAAAAAAAAAAGAGGATGATCATTAAGGGTGGGAAGATAGAGTGAAAAATAAATCACTTGGGGAGGGTGTCTATACTGGTAGTTTATGAAGGGATTGGTTAGCTATGGGTTACTAACTTGTGAGTCTTGTGAATTGGAGGGACATCTTGACAAAGTCTTGATAAAGAGAATCCAGCCCGAGAGAGAGGGAGAATTGAGGAGGTGTGGGATTCAGAATGAAATGATGCAAAGGCAAAAGAATCAAAAGCACAATGGTAACGCTTTTAAATGCTAATACTACTAATGAAAGCTAATATTTATATGGCACTGACTATGAGTCAGTCACTGTACTAAGCACTTTGCAATTATCATCTCATTTGATTTTCACAACAACTCTGGGAGGTAGGTGCTATTATTATCCCCATTTATAGATGAGAAAACTGAGGTTAAATGATTTTTAGGATCACCTAGGATCACCCAGCTAGTATGTGTAACTGGAAAATACATATGCATACATTCATGTATATGTACTATACAAAATACGATACATATAGAAAATGGAATATAAAACTACAATGAGGTAGTTTTGTCAATTTATATATTTTTGCTAATATGTAAATAGTGGTAGTTAATGCCTTTATGCACAATCTTGTTTTTGTTTTTTGGCTTTAATTTGTATATTTCAAGGTTTGTATTTGTTCAGTTAAGTGTATATTGAAAACTTTTTTATTTTTTGAAAGAAAAAGTAATATGGTGATCACTAAGGCAAAAAAAAACCACAATGAAGCTTAGGGATATCAGCTTAGGTGGGGACTTCTCAGCCTGATCTAAGGAAAGTCATCTGGTCTTTTGGTGGTGCTTCCTGTAAAATATAAGTGTTCTGAGTCCCCTTTTGGCAGAAGGTAGAGCATTGAGCATAAGAGAAAAGTATCTTCTTGAGAAGCCTTTCATTGTTTGTGGGGGTAGGGAGGTAGAGAGTCTATTGTTAAAACAAATCATAGAGACTGTCTAGGGTGGGCCAACTCCTCCACTTTCCAGATGGGAAAACTGAGACCTAGAGAGAGATGATGTGGCCTGCTCACAGATAGAAAGTGGTATAGCCCAAACTGATCTATCTATCTATCTATCTATCTATCTATCTATCTATCTATCTATCTATCTATCTATCTATCTATCTATCTATCTATCTA
>NW_027185889.1:19916420-19940013 GCF_028583685.1 Petaurus breviceps papuanus
CTATCTATCTATCTATCTATCTATCTATCTATCTATCTATCTATCTAATTGTATAATGTAAAGGGCATCAGATTTGCAGGGACAAGATTGAGGTTTTAAATCCTTATGTGACTAACCTATATGACCTTGTGTATTTAGCCTTTCTGGGAATGTTTCCTCATCTACAAAATTAGGTGGTTGGACCAGATATCTCTAAGGGTCTTTCCATCTCTAAGTCTATGATCCCAGGACTTCAAATTCAGTGCCCTTTGCACTAAACTGTAGTACATTTTATCCAAACACTAGAACAAAAGCCCCCTGTCCACTGGCCCTGCTTCCAGGCTAGCTCTCACAAGCATCATCCATAAAGAAGCCAGCCATCCCCACCAATTGTCAACCAGCTGCTACTCACTGGGCATACAAGTCACCCTAAGTGAAATAGGGGGCATCCTGAGGAAGAGATAGGAGTCAGGCAAGTCAAACCACCTTGATCACCATTTCCTCTTTAACCCTAATAGAGATAGACTAGGACTCTGAACTTAGGAACCTTGGGAATGGTAGTGTCCCCTCAAATCACCAGATCTGCTTTCAGTCCTGCTCCTGCAGTCAGGAGAAATTACTAAGAAGATGGAGCCCACCTTCCTCATCCACCAACAGACAGAACAGGACCCTGGTAATAGAAGCAACCCCCAACTCCATAGTTCTGTTTCTAGTCCAGCCCTTACAGGCATCGTCTGTGGGAAGCAACTCCTGGGGATAAGGAGGGGCCGGCCATCTCTATCAACTGACTGCCAACCACAGAGCAGGCAACTCAGTATAGTTAAAGCATCAAGGTATAAGAAGCAGGAGAGAAAAGAGGCAGCATGTGCTAGATAAGTCAAACCACCATCACCACCTTGACCATCATTTCTTCTCAGCCTACCAAAGGAGACAACCCCAAACTCCAAACCCAAGAGCCTTGGGAATAGCAAGACTTCCAGCCTGGTGCCCACAGACATCATTCTGGGAAGCAGCTCCTGTGAAGATGTGGCCTGGCAACTGCTCCTGGAGATACTACAGGTATGGACAAGTCAGAAAAAATTTCTTGTTACTAAAGTCCTTGGCACTTCCCAATGGATTGGGTTATGTCCTCCATTAGAATGTGAGCTTCTGAAGAGCAGGGACTAAGTGACTGTTCTATTTGTAACCCCAGCACTTAGCACAGTGTTTTGCCCACAGTAAGTACTTAAAATAGGTGTTCTTGCTTGTTGCTTTGCCTTGATGACTTGTTGAACTGCTACTGAATTGACCATGCCAAACAAGGAATTTGAGTTATATAAAGATTTTTTTTCTGGCTATAATACATTGTTAGGCTCAGAAAAGTACATTTTCATCCTCCAAGTCAAGTAGATGAGAGTTTTAATACCAGAATCAGACAATCCCAGGATTGATTAGGTCTTCAGGGGCCATTGAGTCCAGATCCCATTGGAACAAGAATTCATTTTATAGCCCGCCCAACAAATGTTCATCAAGACTCCACTACAAGACCTCCAGTTATGGGGGCTAGGGGGTGCAAGAGAGAACCAGGAAACACCAATATTTTCTGCACAGTCACTGAAAATATGTCAAGAAGCAAGAATATCTTCAAAAAGCAATAATATAACTCGAACTAATAACTAAGGCAAATCAATTACTTAAGCCGGATATGGCTATTCTCCATACTTGCTTGACCGTCTCACAACAAAATACAGAACAGTGAAAGAAAGCTTATTGGATTGATTATTGTTGGAAAAAAGTGCTGTATCTCAGAGGATATTTTTGGACCTTCCTTCCTTCCTTCCTTCCTTCCTTCCTTCCTTCCTTCCTTCCTTCCTTCCTTCCTTCTTCTCTGTATCTTATGCAACATGGAAGTGCATAGGGTAGTTAAGGGCCATGTTCCAGTCTGGTTGGCACAGGAGCTTTGAATGACTCTGATCTCAACATCAATCAGTTTACCCCCTCCTTAGGCATCCAGATGACCCTCCTCACTATAATACTGCTGAACTTAATGCAGACATCTGATAAATCCAGCCTAGTGAAGCCCAGAGCTCTCAAGTTCAAAAGGATGTCCAGCCTCAAGCTCCCCTGAGACAGGGATTCTAGTCATGAACTATGGGCTGGGTTTTTTGCAGATATCACACTATACTTGTGATTGAGGTATTTCTATAATGAACTTTTAGCAACTGAGCTACCCCTGATCTGGTGTCAGAAGTAGACAAAGCATCACATGAAGTAGGGAAATATCATTGAGAGATTCTGGGGAAGGGCAGCTTCTACTTCATGGGTAAAATGAAAAATTAATACAAATTACTTTAGAAACTTTAGAAAAGCAAAGAATGTATACAAGCTACAAATGGACTCAAACAATATAATAGAATAATTATCTGTCATATGAATGCAGTTATTTAAGACTCAGAAAGAAAGAAATCACATTGTGATCTGGCAGCCTGAAATCTTTATGTATATACAAAAGGTTTTAGTTTTTAGGGAAGAGGGAATGAATGATTCCAGAGATATCATCAAAGATACAGTGGAAAGAGGCTCAGCTTGGATTCCCTGTTTCCAAATCTCACCTTTGCCATCTGAGTGACCTTGCATATACATGCACATGCTCTTATAGGATATATGCCATATAACATATATGATAACACGCATACACATATTTATGCAAGCCCATACTGATAAATTTTTAACAACTGACTTTTCAAAAACTCATGACATATTTTTTTTTGCTCAAGGTTACACGGCCAGTTATTTCTGCATGTGGTGCCGAGTATCTGAGCCCAGGATTCGATCTCCAGGTCATCCCAACACTGGAGCCGGTGCTCTTACTCGCTGAGCCACCTGGCCACCCCTAAGCAATTGGGGTTAAATAACTTGCTCAAGGTTACACAGCCAGGTGTTTCTGGGTCTGTGCTAAGTGTCTGAGCCTGGGATTTAATCTCCAGGTTATCCCGACACTGGAGCTGGTGCTCTTACTTGCTGTGCTACCTGGCCGCCCCAAAACTCATGACATATTTTCAAGCTAAATCTGCAATAACATTTTCTCCATCATTTTCTTTAATGTAGACAATGAACAAGATAATTAAGCAAGCCCCAATGTGTAGTATTTGATGAAAATGTTCACATGGAAAATTTAACAACTAGCTCTCATTATTGGCTTTGGTACAACCCTTTATGTCTAGGTGTGTGTGTGTGTGTGTATGTATGTATGTATGTATGTGACCCTATGTATGTAATCAACCCTGTAATTTCAATGATTCAGGGAAATCTTGGCAAGGAGTAACCTTTGACCAATCCATTCTGTAATTTGCTATCCTGAAGGGGAGGTTCTTTATGTTTTTTGTGTCATATAGGTACCCCTTGGGTAGTCTGGTGAAGCCTTTGGATTCTTCCAAATTATATTTTAAAATGCATAAAATAAGATATACAGAATTAAAAAGTAAACCAATTACATTGAAATATAGCTGTTAAACTATTATAATAAGGTCATGGACCCCACACTTAAGAATCTATGTTTTAAAGAGTTTTCTCAGTTACTGAGAGTTTAAGTGACTTGCCCAGGTTCATACAGCTGTTACTTGTCAGAAGCTGGACCTGACTCCAGATCTTTCTATTGTCCTGCTTCCTGACTTTTTTTAGTGGTTAGCTCTCAATCCACCAAACCATGATACTTCTCATGTAAGTATATACTCTGTCTCTAACATCTTTAACTCTTTTATTGCTGCCTCTGTCTTTATCTCTATCTTGGTGTCAATATATAGCTCTATGTTTATCTATAGATATGAATATATATATATATATATATATATATGTTGAAGAAAAAACATAAATTAAAAATAACATTCTTGTTATCCTGTCAGGACACGTCTGTATTGGATCCTCATATCAGATGCACTGTATATGCTTTCATGTTTACCAAGACATTTCCTTATGGTTTTTTCTTTCTTTCTGGATACTCAAAAGACAAGATTCTCAGAATGTCAAGTCTGTGAAAGGGCTTTCTTGCTGCTGTTTGATTTGTTTACTGTCTTGCTTAGAAAAGTCAGCACTGGGCAATTGGTCTAGCAATCTCTTTGAAGTTTTTTGTTTGGAAACACTTTAGCTCCCCTCGCCTCCATCCTTCTCTTTTCCAAACAGTTTCTGTGACATTTTTTCTCATATTCACCTTTCTGTGTATCTGGCAGTCATCTGTGGGCCTTTTTTATTGGAACTTCATCTGGTTGACTCCTCTTATATCCCCCAAATTAATGTCTTACTAAAATACTCCAAGAAAACAGAGTTGCAAGAACAGTTTGCTGGCATGTTTGTGATAGATTTTGGTAATTAAGTAGGCATTTCTTTTGCTAAGTGTTAAAAGCACAAAAGAGATAAATGTGCTATGAAGAGCAATGAATTATCAATGGCTTTAGACTATTTAAAAATCTGATTAAGTTATTCATTTTATTTTCTTAATTTGCCATGAGAAGAAAATGCATCATTAATTGGATTTGACATGGTCTTCTATCTTTGTAATTGGGCCCTCAGATAGCAACTTTAGCTCAGACCATGGAAATGTTGTTTGAAGAGTTGAGAGAAATTCTAATTATTATTCCTATTGCAAATAACATTGATTTCCAATTGGGAAATGACTTTTCTCTAAAACTTATTTGCCAAGTGTTGCCAGACATTCATCAGGTTAACCAGAGTAAAATTGTTGGCATTCTGCTCTTATTGATGTCTGATCATCATTTCTCAGAAAAATGGTTTCTGTTGGTGGTATAGGGGATAGAGTGCTGGGTCTGGAGTCAGGAAGACATCTTCATAAATTAAATCCAGCCTCTGCCACTTACTTGCTGTGTGACCCTGGGCAAGTCACTTAACCCTGTTTGCCTCAGTTTCCTCATCTATAAAATGAGCTGGAGAAGGAAATGGCAAACCATTCTAGTATCTTTGCCCAGAAAACACCAACCTGGGTCATGGAAAATCAGATATCACTGCAACAACTGAACAACAGCAAGAAATCGAATATTTTTGGGAACTTGTCTCTTTCTTGTCTTTCCAGTCATCTTATATTATACATTATTATGTTTTGTATTTTTCATACATGATCCTCAATCTCCTGTCACCATGTTTCTGTACTGGCTGTCTCCCAGGCCTGGAGTGTTCTCCCTTCAAACCTCTACATCTTAGAATTCCTGGCTTCTTTCAAAGCTCAGATCAAATATTACTTTCTGTAGTAGGCCCTTCCACATTCTCCCTGGTAGTAGTCCTTTGCTCTCTAAGACTACCTTCTATCTACTCTCTGTGTATCTTGTATACACTTATTTATGTACATCCTGTCTCTCTAATGTAAGTTCCACTAGGGACTATTTTCAGGAATTATGAGATAATACATATTTTCAAAAATAATACATTCCAATGCCATGCTGAGAAGCAGCATGGAGTAATGGAAAGACAGCCCACCTTGAAGCTGAAAAGATTTGAGTTCAAACTCCCTCTACGGCACATAGAAGCCAGGTGACCCTGGGCAAATTACTTAAACTCTCATTGCTCCCAGAAATTCTCTAAGGTTACATGTTGCAGAAAAGGTTATGGTAGAGGGAATTTCTTTACTGAGGAGTTCTTCATACTAATGAAAGACTTGGGATCGTCACTGGGGATATCTGAATTCTTAGAGTAGCAGTAGCGTTGGCAACCTCTACTTTGGGAGCCGAGAGATGTACTGAGGACAAACCAGACATACTGAACAAAGGTGCCCACGATGGCTCCAAATCTCAGATCCCTAAGGAGGAATTTCTAGGTATTTCATGAAAGGAGAAAATGACTTCAAGCAACAAGGATTGGTGGGTTTCCCCTTTACCACAAGTGTTCTCTACATGTACATATCACCATGATTATGCTTTAAGTCTGTACTCATGGACTTTGTGTGTATGAGGGGGTGTCTCCAACTTTTGGGTGCATTGTTTCTGTGCCAATTTCCCTAGCTATACTTGTTTAGTTAACATCCTTTTCTAATATCTAGCTGCCTGGTTGACAATCAATGGAACACATACTTGATGAGGGCTTGTGAGTGATAATACAAGAAAACTCCAGAACCTTAAGGTTGGACCTAATACCCTGAACAGAAAAGGAATCATCCTCCCTCCAGGAATCCTTCTTGCCAATTTGAGTGAAATGTGGGGGAGTAACCCCAGAGGGAGGCTACATAAATACATACAAAGTAAATAGAGGGCATTGGTGAGTGGAGTGATCAGGAAAAGTTTCCTATAGAAGGTGACTCTTGGGTCTGATCTTCTAAAAGGAAGAGGTCGGGGTATAATTAGTGAAGGCAAGGAAGGAGATGGGGTGTCCTGTGTTAGGAGAAGATAGAATATAGCTTTGGTTGGACTGAAGAGTGTGGGAAGGGAAATAATATATACTAAAACAGGAAAGGTAGAGTGGGGCCAGGTTGTGAAGGGCTTTAAAAGTAAAAATAAGCAATTTATACTTGATCCCAGAGGCATTAGGGAGCCACTTACGCTTACTGAGTAGGGGAGTGACATGGTCAGAACTCTATTTTAGGAAAATCACTGTGGTAGCTACTTGGAGGATGGATTAGCATTCTGAGAGACTTGAGTCAGAGGCCATTTAGGAAGCTATTGTTATAGCTGAGGTGAGGGATGATGGGGGCATGAACCAGGGTTGTGTTAGGAGAGATGGGTAGATGTATGAGATAAAGATGTAGAAATGAGATTTGGCAACTAATTGTATATATGGCATGACTGAGGATGAAGAATTGAGAGTAACACTGAGGTTGAGAACTTGTATAACTGGAAAATGGTGTGCCCTTCACAGAAATGGGGAAATTCCCAAAAGTGGTGGGCTTACATTTGAATTTAACACAATACTCCAGTGGAGTCTGACTGTGGCAGAGGAAATTAGGATAATCACCACCATTGCAGTAGTCCTATTCTTTCTTTGATGTGGGCCTTAAGGATTCTACCAGGGATTAAAATTTTAGTATCCTATGGCAATGCCCTAATTGCCATTCCCTAGTTACAGTTCTGAGAGTCAAAATACACAAGTAATGGTGAACTTGATCTATCACAATCTAGCTAAAAGACTTTGTCCTTAATATTCACTGCCAAGGTCAACTCATTCTATGATTTAGCACTCTTGATAAAGTCTTCACCCTCCAACCTTTGCTCTTTCTTCCATCTTCAATTCATGTCTTTAAAATCTGAAGTGACTGATAGGCATATGAATCTATCTCTTTAAGCTGAGCCCCCCCCCCCCACTCCATTAGAATCTTGTGTGCTCTTCTTTCTTGAATGTCTGCCATCCACGTTGGCCAAATGCCCCTGTAAAATTTCTTATAATAGGATGTTACCTGTCTGCTCATTAAAGCCTTTGAAAATCAACTTTCCCTAAATTTTGGATGTGGATCAGACCACTTTGGGTTTTTCTATCTTCTTCTATGATGAAGTCCAGTTTGAGACTGAGTTTCTTCCTAAAGTTCTCATTTCTACTTGTCAAACTCTAGTGGCTCTGTTTTAGTGTCAGATGTAGGATAGTGATCCTTCTTCTTTTGTCCACCCTTTGAAGACTGAAATCATCATTAAGATAAGCCAAAATGCTTTTTCAGCTGTCCTTCTTTTGAAAGAGATAGTTTGAGCAAGTGTAAAGTTCATGGTCACCATCATCTGGGTAATATGGCACTCTGACGTATAGCTAGGACTCAGTCATCAGGATTTTGCCTCAGGGTTCCAAATTTAGTGGGAACAGAAAGCATTTCCATTTTTTGGGAAGCTATCAGATACACAGACTTTCTTGCTAAGACTGTTATAACTTAGTGGGCTCCCTTAATCCCTCCCATAGGACCTTAGTATCAATTTGTCTCAAAGGCTAGTGTTCTGGGGTCTCTGACATTCTGGAAACCCCAGTCGAATTTGGCTAAAAATAATTCTTTGAAATTTGTTAAACTTGGCTCTTGTTTAAAAAAATACTCATTCTAATACCTCCATGCCAGATTTATAGTGCTTCTTGATCATATCCATATGCCCCTTCTGTCTTGGTGGTCACAATATTATTGCTTGTCTCCATATTGATCCTCATTCATATCTTCTCTATCACTCTTTCCCCTTCTAGTTTCTGGATTTCTTTGCACTATTTTGAGCTTCCTCCTGGAAATATAAACATTACTACCTTCTGTAAGTTCTATATATTTGTACTGAATCGGGCCAGTCAGGTACATCATGCACCGTGGTAAATATGTGTTGGGGGGGGGGCACCCATCCATATAGGGAATGGGTCACAGCAAGAATTGTAAGAAAAAGAAAAAGGAGGAATATAAAGAACCATGACAAAGAGTTATTAATTTGTAGAACAGATTTCAACATCAGGTAATGGGTTAAATCAGATTATTCACTTTTTAAAAACCATAGCTTGAGAGCTAGAAGGCACCTTAAAGTTTGAGTCTAATCCCTTATTTTATAGATTAGAAAACTGGCTGAGATAAGTAACTTGCATGGTGTCATACCACTAGCAAATATGTGAGTTAGGAGCTGAATGCAGGTCTTCAAGATGCTACATGCAATACCTTGTTCACTATACAACAGTGCCTCTGAAGGCAATACTGTTATTTATTGTTACAACACAGGTGAGGTCTCTTCAGCTAGCTCTACCTGCTGCTTTTAACCAATAGATATATTTTAAAAATTATCAGCTTAATAATAATTAACAACAAAAAGCTTGGTGGTGCAATGGATAGTGTCAGACTTGGAGGCAGGAAGATGGAATTCAAATAGTCTGACACTTAGCCACAGGACCCTAAACAAGTCACTTAACCTCTCTCAGTTTCAGTTTCCTCATCTATAAAATGGGGATAATCATGGCACTTACTTCATAAAGTTGCTGTGAAGATCAAGTAAAAAAATATATGTAAAGCACTTAAAAACCACTACACAAGTATTATTACTGTTAAGAAAAATACCCAGTAAAAGTCAATACAAGCATATTATTCAGGAATATTCTACCAGTCATATATTTTAACAAACTACTACTAACTTTTTGCTTTATGATGCTTCCTAATAGTTTTTTCCATCTATAAACATATGAACTTTTATCGTTTTTGTACAACTCATGTATATGCTGATTTTCTAGTCCTGCTTTTTTTGGACTCTTTTGTATGTCTGTATCTTTCCTTATATTCCTGATATTTATCATTTTAATGCATAATAATATTACATTACATTTATATACCAAGATTTGCCCAATCATTTCCTAATTGTTGGACACATAATTTGCTTCCAATTTTTTAGATAAGCCTTTTAAATTTTCATTTTAATTACATCCTTAGGGTATAGTTTGTTTATACAACTTTGGGCTATTATAAAGAATCTATGTGCATATTTTGAGCAGATGGCTTTCTTTTTCTTTTTAATTACATCCTTAGAGTATAATCTTAGTAGGGGATCATGAGGTCAAAGGGTATTATGAATTTTGTAACTCTTACAGCGATTTTAAGATTTCCTACCAAATGCTGCATCAATTTACAATTCCACCAACAATGTAATTAAGTTCCAGTTTCCCTTCGGTCTTTCCAATTGTAATTTTTAAATTTATTTAATTTCTCCAATTTTAATTTTTGTGCCAATTAGATAGGTACATCATCAAAGTAACTCAAAGTTGTTTAATTTTGTTCTCTGCTTATGAAAGGATTTGATTAATTTTCAAAGTAATTATTAATGGGCTAATTTCTCCTTTTAGAAATTGTCTTTGTGAGACACAGTAGAAGGAGTACTAACACCAGAATCAGAGGACCCAGCTTCAAATCCTAATCTTGGTGCTTTCTCCCCCATGTAACCTTTGGGGAGTCACTTGCCCTCTCTCAGATTTCTCATCTCATCTCATTCTCATCTCATTTAGAGTACATTAGCTATAAATCTATAAGAATGATCTATTGGGGAATGTGTTCCCTTTACAAAGTCTTATAAAATCTCAGGAACAGCCCATCTATGGCATCTACCATCATCAACAATGTCTAGTGTCAAAAAGTGACCTAATTCTATTGGATCAGATTCTAGTTCAAGAAGTTCCTAGGGAAGAAAAAGAAAAGAAAGCAGTTCTCTGCTTGATGATTTTCATAATAACGTTATATGTAATTACAAAAAAGGTGAGATCAGCTAAATGCCTAACAATAGGGAAATGGATAAACAAATTATAACAAAACAATGGAATGGAATATAGGAATATATTTGTATGTGTATGTGTACACACATTCATACAATTAAAATGTACAGGTAAAAAGAATATGAAAAGTCTTAAAACACTTTTATGAAATGATACAAAGTAAAAAAAAATTCAGATTATGAGCATATAAGGGTAAAAGTGGGCAGGGTATGGTGGCACATGCCTGTAATACTTGCACTAGGGGAAGATGAAGATGGTGGATCCATTGAGTATAGGAGCTCTGAGTTTCAAAAGAGCTAAAGCTGATTGAATGTCCATACTAAATACGACATCAATAAGGTGAGGCCCTGAAAGTGGGAAGCCACCAGATTTCTTACAAAGAGGAGAAATGTCCCAGGTTGTTAATCCAACAGGTCAAGATTCCTAGTCTTATCAACAGTGGGATCAGACCCAAGCCTTGCAATCTGAATGATATAGAGAGACTCAGTCTCAAAGAAAAAATAAAAGGAAAAGTGAATGAAAATTAATGGACAAAGAATTCTGATGGGTCCTTGAAATGGGTCTCTAAAAAGTCATTGTGATATCTTATACATTGAAATTAAATGTAAATATAGTCACTAATCAAGTATAGTCCATTGTACTGATGTTCAATGTTAAATTTGTAACAGAATTTTAACAATAATATTGATGATGCTGATGATGAAGTTCCTAGAGGTTCTCAAGTCTACCACTGTTTTGGTTGGCCTAAGCAATAGTGTCAAATTAAAAAAGAAACACTGTGTACAAGGATTCCACGAGAAAACCACATATCAATATTACGTGTATTTTATTGTATTTTGATTGATTTTGTTAAATATTTCCCAATTCCATTTTAATCTGGTTCAGGCTACACTTGTGAATGTTGTGGGCCATGTTTGACACTTCTGGCCTAGAGTCCCTGGTATATGGGACATTCAGGTTTGGGAGGAGGAATAGGTTGCTGGGATTGTCAAACTGCTGTAGTTCCTAGGACTTCTGGAAGCTGGAAGTGGTTTCCTCTGGTTATGTGGGGTCAAGAGTCAAGTATGCTTCTGGGGCCAAGTCTTGGAGACCAAATCTGGTGCATTGGGGGAGGCAGTTCCTAGAAAGAGGCTATAATAGTCCTGTTTTTGGAACGGGGACTGGATTGGATTTGTTTGTATTGCTGATTATAGACACATAAATTATCAGCTATTTTTACTCATGCCTATTTGTCTAAGAGGATGGGAGAGTCCCTTTACAAAGTGGGCCACAAATGTCATTGAACTGTGGCTCAGCTATAAATCACAGAGATAGAGAAGTGAGTCTCTTTGAAAGAAAAGTCCCTTTGGTCCAACCTCCTCACTTTATAGATGACACAACTGAAGTCTAGGGAAGTCTTGCCCTGGTTACATAGTAAATATCTGAGTCAGGATTTGAACTCAAATCCTCCTTGTAGGGGATGATCACCTATGATTTGGAACACAAGCAAGGATACTTTGAATTGGTTGAGTACTGACCCTGCCAGGAAATTTATTTTATAAGTGTTATGGAACTGGAAGGGAGCTCAGAAGTTTCAATTATCTACAGCCCCAATGCACAGATGAAGAAACTGAGGTCCAGACAGTTGAAAGTGACTTGTCTGACACCACATAGGTAATAAATGGCAGAACCAGAATTTGAATCCCAGTGCTGTGACTCCAAATCAACCAATTAACAGGCAGGAAGATGGTACAGTGGATAGAGCATTGGACTTAAGAACGAGGAAGATCTGAGTTCAAATTCTGCTTGAGGTACTTATCATATGACTGGGTAGGACACAACTTTTTTTAACCTTGATTTCTCTATCTGCAAAACAGGAATGATAATAATAGCACTTACCTCACAGGGTTGCTGTCAGGACCAAATGAGATAATATATGTAAAACACTTTGAAAACTTTGCAATGCTGTATGAATATTGGCTATCATTATTTATGTGGTAAGCCTTGGGATAGAAAGTAAAAGCCTGGTGCTTGGAACATAGTAAGCACTTAATTAATATTTGTTGATTGTTTGAAAAAAGGAAAAAAATCAATTCCTACCTTTCAAGAGTTTATATTCTAACGAGAATCTAGCACTCTTTCTCATGAAATGGCTGTTTATGAGGGAATATGTTAAGGCCAGGTGATCATTGATCATGATCAATGGCAACTCTTTGACTTGCTGCGTGTGGTAATCCCATGGATGGGGACCTCTGGGAATTAGTTTGCTTGAAGCAGAAAGCTGGGCATATTCTCTGTTGGGTCAATGGATTTCTACAGAGCTCTGACTCAACTCCAAAGAGATCTGAGTAAAGGGAGCTGTTCCCAGAACCACTCATTTTCTTCCTGTAAGGGGGCAGCTATCCTCTAGAGACAGTTTCATTTCATTATGGCTTAGGTCCAGTTATTGTGACCCTGAACTCTGATTCCAGTGGTTCTGGCAACTAAGGACACAGGGCCAAGAGGGATGCTTTTGGATCCAAGATCTTGGGAGTATTAAACCTTTGGTTAATCAACAACATTCTGACCTACCTGGTCTGTTTCCTTAACAATGACTCAGAAGAACTTAGGCTAAACTGGTGACCAGATTGGAAATGAACAGGTTAATAATGCAGAGATAAACCAGATAGCATCAAATGAGAGGGTCTATAGAATATGTCTGGGTAGGTATTTTGCTTCATTCATCTTATCCCAGTATGATCCTTCTTTCTGAATGGCTGAATATACAGTTAGAGATAGCTACTTCCACTAGTCTCTGTCTCTACCACCTTGATTCATAATTGCAAGATAGACAATAGCCTTTCCTTCTATGAACTCCCTATCACTAGGTAGTCTGATAATTCATGCATTACAGTTCTGACCTGTGATCACAGGTCTAGCCCTAGAAGTGACCTCAGAGTCCATCCATTTTATAAATGAGTAAATTGAGGGCCAGAGAGATTAGGTGCTATAGGAGCCCAGATTTAACACTAGAAGGGGCCTCAGAGAGGCCCTCTAATCTAATCTACTTGTTTTGCAGATGAGGAAACTGAGGCTTAGGGAGCTTAATTGACTTACCCAAAGTTGCACAGGTAGTAAGCACCAAAGGCAGATTCTGGGATCAGAGGTTAAAATTCTATCTCTGATACTTTTATTACCTTTAGGACCTTGGGTAACAACCTCTGTGGGCTTTAGTTTCCTTCCCTATAAAATTAGCTGACTGGACCAGAAGACCTCTGAGGTCCTCTTTGTCTCATTATCCTCACCCATTTTCTGACTCCTAATAACTAACCTCGGTTTTCCCACCTATAAAACGAGAGGGTTGGATTCGATGGCCTTTGAGGTCCCTTCTACATCTACATATAGAATGCTATGAATTCCGTTTCTCTTCCCCAGGATCAATGCTCTAGCCACAGTGCCATGACATTTCCTCTTTTTATGTATGGAATGTTTCCCATCTTGACTCTTATATAAAATGCTTCCCAACTTCTACTCATTTCTAATTCAATTTTTAAATTAAATCTCTTTGGTTCAAAATGGATTTAATCGTGAAGCCATTTGGAGTGAGCATTCATTTTAGATCCTACCTCATTTATATGTGGGTTCATCTTATCTCATTTTATTTCTCTCTTAAAATGTCAATAAAAAAATTCATCCTTGAGCATGATTGCCTTTTGGTATGAATTATCCTAGCAGACCAACTGGATAGCTAGCAGCCTGGAGTCCTGCAGGGTAAGCTACCCTTCCCCTACTCTTCTAGAGTAAATAGAAGGTAACAGCTGGGGTCTGTGGTTTCTGGGAATTCTGCCTAATGGCTTGGCAGGATGAGAATTTACAAAGTCTGCTTTGTGGGAGGTCACCTAGCTCGTCATGACAATAGCAGCTGTAAACTATAGGGAGAAATCTTTGAATCCAGCAGGGATTTATTAAGTGCTTGCCAGGAACTGTCCTAAGTACTGGAGAGATAAAGACAAAAATGACCAATTGTACCTGCCCATAAAGAGCCTATAATCTACCATATGGTAAAGACTTTGATGAGTTAAATTTGCTGGGAGGTAAATAAGAAACAAAGGGAGGATGTCACAAAGGATTGTGGGTTTGTAAAAGGGATTTCCAGCTTGGGTAAGGGATTGGGCTATCAAACTGGGAGGAATCTAAAAGCTCATCCATGCGAGGGTCCTTAAGCTGGTACCCTTAGATAGATTTCAAGGGGTCTATGAATTTGAATGTGAACAAAATTACATGCTTAGTTTCACTAACCTCTAACTGAAATGTAGTATTTCCTTTAATTATGAATGTTGACATTGATATACAATCTAGTTAGAACCTTCCTACAGTAGGTCCAGCCTTCTCATTTTACATTACAAAGGTCAGAGTGACTTAATGACCTACTCAGGATCACAGGGGTAATAAGGGCTAACATCAGGATTCAGGTCCTGTGACTTCCAAGTCAACACTCTTCCCATCCATTTTCTTTTCTTTTCTTTTCTTTTTTCTGGACCTCTGATTTCATTGATGTAGGAAACTCTGAGATGCAGAAACTCCCCTCAGCAATGCAGATCAACACCTGCTGGGAAACTTAGTCTTAGTGACTTACTTGAGAAATGAAGTGACATCTAAGAAGTCATGTGAGAGAAAGTGGCAGCAAATATATCAGGAAATCTTTTTGTGGTCCAGTTATAGAAATGAGCAACAGTTGTTTCTGTTAGCTGGTCTCTAACACTTCAACCCTTTGGACAGAATCATATAGTAAGAAGAAATGGACAGACAAGTTTTAATATAGTTACTACAGGTTGAAATTTCTTCATCTGAAAAATGGGGATGGGTGGGGTGGGTGGATTAGATGGCCTCTGAAGTCCCTTTTAGCTCCAGGTTTGTGGTCCTATGACTTTGGAGATGTTACTTAGCCTCTCTAGGCCTCAGTTTCCTCATCTGGAAAATGGCAGTATAGGTGTGTGTGTGTGTGTGTGTGTGTGTGTGTGTGTATACACTAGCTGGTCTATGAAGTCCCTTTCAGTTCCAGGTCCACCATCCTATAATTCTCTGCCTATTGAAGGAAAATATCTATGTAGTGACTTTATTTCAGAAGTTGAATCTTTAATAGACTAGAACAAATTGCACTCTCCTCCTTACCCCCCACCTGCCACTCCCCCAACCACTCCCTCCCAACAGTCTATCCCAGATGGTTTATGCCATCTGGGATCAACATAACAAGAAATATTTTAGGTTCTGAATTTCACAACAGGCTTAGAATCCACAGGGCAAGAGCAAGATATTTCGAAGGCCCTCACAGAGACTTGCTTCTAGTTAGAAGAACACCAGACCCACCTAGTGGCTATTTAAATTACTACAGTCAAATTCTGAAATTATACCACTCTTGATGCCAGCATCTGGCGAAAAGCAATCCCTGAGACAAACGTCTGGTTGAGATCAGCCATTATGGACTCACTTAGGCTCATAAAGTGCCCAGGAATTGTCAATTTGACACGAATAGACAAAATGGCCACTACACTCTGAGGTTATTTCCTAGAATCAACATCTTTCTCTCTGGTCCATTGAGAAGCTCAGCCAGTGTGAAAATAGTAGGATGGGAGAGTGAGAAATACGGGTTCACTTGAATTCTTACATTTTCTGTAAAAGTCAGTAAGCAAATAAACTGCAGGAATACGTCGGAATTCCTGGCCAAGCCAAGCATCAAGTGCTCTGTATAGCTTAGAAAAAAGAGAAGCATTTGTGGTCCATTGGAAATAATGCTCAATTTGAAGTCCAAAGATGACATCTGAAATTCTGATTCTGTCATTTCACCTGTGTGACTTTGGGCAAATCACTTAACATTTCTGGGCCTTAGGTTTCAGCAAAATGGACTAGGTGTCTTCCAAGGTATCTTCTAATTTTAATGACATGATCAAGGTAGCTAGATGGCACAATGGGTAGAGTGCCTGACTTGGATTCTGCTTTAGTCACTTACTTCTAGCTAAAACCCTAGGAATTCATTCAACCTCTTTCTGCCTCAGTTTCCTCCGGTGTAAAACAGGGATGATAATAATCACATCTACCTTACAAGGTAGTTGTGAAGATCAGTTTGAACAATATACTACATATAAACTGCTTGCAAATCTTAAAACACTAGATAAATGCTATATAATTATTATTGATAAAATAATAATACAATGTAATTTAATTACATAATATAATAATTATAATTATTACAAATAAAAATTAGAGGGCAGCTAAGTGGTGCAGTAGATAGGGCACTGGGTTTGGAAGCAGAAATCACTCCAGTATCCTTGCCAAGAAAACCCTAAATGGGGTCACAAAGAGTCAGACGTGATTGAAACAATAATCATTACAATGATAATTATTGTGAAAGACTTAGTGATGGAAGGAGCCTTCAAAGTCATTGAGTCCAACCAACAGAGTTAGTAGCTAGTAGCTAAGCTAGTGGCAGGGTCTCTGTATCAATATTGCAGAGTTAATCAATCAACAAGCATTTATTAAATGCCAATGCTATACTAGGAACCAGGGATATAAAGGACAAAACAAAACAGTCTGGGCCCTCAAAGACCTTATACAGTGGAATAGTGAATAGAGCAATGGCCTTGGAGCCACATCTATGTAGATAGATAGGGAAGGAGGTAGGTAGGTAAATAGAGACAGAAGGCAGCTAGGTGGTGCAGTGGGTAAAGTACTTGGCTTGGAATCAGGAAGATTCATCTTCATTTGTTCAAATCCACCTTCAGACACTTACTGTCATCGAGACCCTGGACAAGTCACTTAACCCTGTTTGCCTCAGTTTCCTCATCTGTAAAATGAGCTGGAGAAGGAAATGGCAAACTGCCCCAGTATCTCTGCCATGAAAACCCCAAATGGGGTCATGAAGAGTCAGAAACAACTGAAATAACTGAACAGCAGCAGTAGCAGCAGGAACAGCAACTATAAGCAGATAAGTGGCTTAGACAGACATAAAGGAAGATAACTGCAGAAAGATATATGGATAGATACATGGTAGATAAATGGATCGATAGAGCAGGAGGTAGAGACAGATAGAAGGAAGGATAGATCGAAAGGCAGAGAAAAGGGACATTTATTAAGGGCTTGCTATGTATCAGGACAGTCCCTACCCTCCAGGTTACATTCTAATATGGGAAAGTCACATATAAAGGGAAAAAGAGGACTAAGTAGAAAGCTTGGGAGTACTAATAACAGAATACAAGGTTCTACTGGAAGGGATATGAAGATGATGTCCAGGATACAGTCAGCATGGTGTGGAGATGACCAGGGAATGATCTGGAGGGCTGATTACCAGCAAGATGAGGTAAAAAGTTACCTTTCAGAGCCTAAGGAGCCAGAAAGACCTGGGTCCAAATCCCACCATCGTCACTCACTAGGTGTATATTTGTTGTTCAGTCATAAGCAGTCCTCTTTCAGTCATGTTCAACTCTTCCGGACCCCACTTGGGGTTTTCCCAAAGTGGTTTGCCATTTCCTTTTTCAGCTCATTTTACAGAAGAGGAAACTGGGGCAAACAACCGAGGGTCCCACAGCTACTAAGTGTCTGAGGCTGGATTTGAACTCACAAAGATGAATCTTTCTGATTCCAAGTCCAGTGATCTATCCACTGTGCCACTAGGTATATAACCATGGGCAAATTGCTTAGAATCTTTTAGTCTCAGTTTTCACATATGTAAAATCTGAATAATAATGTAAATAAATGGGAGCTATCTCACAAGGTTGTTGAGAGGTTCAAAGGAGATCGCATACCATATATAATTCACTGGAAGACTTTAAAGTACTCTATGGATAGCAGTTGTCATTGTAGCTAGCTTGAATTTATTTCCCTTTTGAGAGAATAGTCAGAGAATATAGTAAAAATGTCATCCTTTGGCTTTGTGATAGAGCATAACAAAGACAGGGCTGCATTCTGTTTGGGACAGTGGTCACATGACATACATCTCTTTGTTCATGCTGACAGGTCAGAGAAATGGCAAAAATTTGAGTAAAGATATAATGGTCAATATAAAAAGCTAGACATTAGCTCCTGTACTGGGACACCTGTCCTTCACCATGATTTGCTGAAGGCTGCTAAAACTCCAGGTGGTACTGCCAGGTGCCAGTTGGGACCCGAATATCTGAAAGCATTCTAGTCCACTAGGCTCAAGTTCTGCAGTTCTCCCCATTCAAAATACTAACCAGATGGTCAGGTTAGCAGGAACATTGAAGCAGGTTGATGTGTTTCATAGAATACTCCTCACAAAGGAAGAGAATGTGAATGAGCCCTAGCTGGGGCCATGCCAGGGTGATATGCTTGGATTTTTATTCTTTCATTAAAATTTTATTGATGCCTTCTGTTTTTATATCACAGTTACTTATGGAATCTCCTTCCACTCTCCTTCCCTTGCAACAAGTATTCAAGCAAATTTTACTAATGCAAAAACCAAATCTGCTATATCTATAATATTCAGCATCCCTAGTCTACCACCTCTCCAAGAAAAAGAGGAAGGCAACATTTCTTTATCTTTTTCTTGGGTCAAGATTAGTCAGTATAATAACATGGCATTTGGCTTGATTTTAATTTCCCCATCACTTGCATTATTATAGTAATCCATATATTGTTCTTCTGATTCAAACATGTGATTGTATTTTTAAAGCACTTAACACAGCGCCTGGTACATAGTGTTTAATTAATTAAGCAATCAACAAACATTTATTAAGTATCTACTGTGTGTCAAGCAGTGTGCTGGAAATGCAAAAACTAGCAAAAGATAGCTCCTGCCCTCAAGGAGCTTAATATCTAATGGGGAAACAATATGGAACACACACTCACACATCATTTTGGTGGCTAAATGGAAGATGAATTGGAGTGGGGAAGAGAGGCAGGCAGACCTACTAGTAGCTACTGCACTAATCTAGGATAAGGTGATGAGGGTCTGTGCTGGAATGGTGGCAGGTCACAGGAGAGAAGGAGACATGTACTTTTTGTGATAATAAAAATTTGAAAACAAAGGTGGCCACCCTTTAATTTGGGCAGTTCTCAATCTGTTTTGTATTATAGGCCACTTTGGCAATCTGGTGAATCCCATGGATCCCTTCTGATGATTATCTTTGTTGCTTATATTTATAATTGAAGGAAATACTAGCTTTCATGTAGAGGTGATTTAAAAAAAATATTATTCCCATTCAAGTTAATAAGCCTCCTGAAATCTGAATACCCTTAAGAATCTGTATGTTGAAAAATGAATGGCCAGCCAAATTTTGGTAAACAAACATAACCAAATACTATTGCATGATTAGAACTAAACTAAGAAAAACCTTGGAGGACTTAAATAAGCAGATGCAGAGTGAAGTAAGCAGAACCAGGAAGGAGGAAAGGGAAGGGAACAGGCATTCATCATTCCACTGAAACTGCTTTCTCCAATGTTACTAATGATTTCTTAATTGCCAAATCTGATGACCTTTTCCCAGGCTTCATTCTCCTTGACCTCTCTGCAGCCCGAGACACTGTTGATCACTCTCACTTCCTTTATATTCTCTTCTTTTCAGGTTTCTAGGACACCACTCTCTCCTGGTTCTCCTCCCACCTGCCTGACTGACCCACAATCCGGAATGGAACCCTGAGGAACATCTACAGCTAGAGGGTGTACTCTGGAAGAGGTTCCAGCAAAGGAGACAGAAGAATAACAGTCAGATAGGTAGGAGGAGAAACGAAAGGCTAAGCAATATGCTCAATGTCGTAGATCTAGTTTGTATCAAAAGCAAGACTTGAACCCAGTTCTTCTTGGGTTTGAAGACAGCCCTGTATCCACTAGGTCATGTCACCTGTCATTATACATACACATAATATATGTGTGTGCTATATACATTTACATACACACATACAAAGCTGGCATGATAGAGGCAATAGTTAGAAATGTGTGTTTATATGTCATCTTTTCTGGTCTACTCATCTAATTTGCCCTCCAAGTTGAGCGTTAAGTTCCCAGAAGGAATGGCTGCTATCTTGAGTACCAAACAAGAGTAAGCTTATGGGTCTGTGCTTCTAACATGGTAACTTATGAACCCTTACCAGTGTGCTTCCCATTAATAATCAACCAGAAGACATAATTAGCTTTTAGCAAAGGTATTTACTATGAAAAAATGGAATACTATGATGAATAACTACAAAACTTTCCCCTAACAAGTCTAGAGCTTCTTAAACTATGGATCATGATCCCCATATGGGGTTGCAAAAAATTTGTCAAGAGGAAAAAGGTTTCTGAATGCACAATGACCAAAAATTAATCAAAAATCAAACGCCTAAGGAATCCACAGCACTTGCTGTTGTTGGGCCACACGGCTTCACCGCAGTCTTGATTCTGAACACACCACATGTCCACTTTGCACTGTGAATGCCATCACTCCCACAGAGTGCCAACAAATGACACTGACATGCGAACAGGGGTCATGAATGGAAAAAGGTTTAGGAAGCCCTGGTCTAGAAAATACTCTCCCACAAGTACACAATATATACATGGGAAGAGTGGCCCCAAACTTAGAACATAGCACCCTCGTGAAGTACACACATGGGATACATCTACTGCAAAGACAAACTCACAACATCTGATAATGCAGGTCTTGAAATCCTTTCTCCCTCTATAGTGGTTTCACACAACTCTCACTAAGTAGAGCATTTCTGTTGGGTGGGTTGCTCAGTTGGCTTTCCGAAGTCTGCTCTTTAGAAGCATAGCTAGCTCTGTTGTATTTTGCTAGGGGTCCCATTCCTGGAATGTGAATCTTCTTTTAATTTTAGAATTTGCCTCTCTTTGTAACTTTCAATTCTTTAAAATGCTGAAATTCATTCAGTTTTTAGCCATTTAAAGCTCCCAGGGTGTGGCTAATTTGTTTGCTTGGTCAATTATATTATTATTTTTGTGACTCAGTCAGAGAGGTATAGGCAACTCCTAAAAGAATCGGAGTGTAGACAAATCTTTACAGTTACTTTAACAGTTCATTAATGCACTGTGATTAATTCTCTACTTTCTGTGACTATATCCACTGAGGTGGGAGGAAACTACCTCCTATGCATACATCTGCATATTTAATACAGACTATTACATATATATGTATATACACACACCTTATATGTATGAATGAAGTATGGTTCCTCCTCTCTTTGTAATAAGTGGATTAAATCCTTAGCAGAATGTAGTGGAAGCTGTGGGGGAAAGGAAGCTGAAGAAAATCAGGGAAAAATGGAGGAAATGGAAAAAAGTTAAGAATTTAGAAGAAAAGTACAGCCTTAATGGAGAATTCAAAGCAATAAGAAAGGACAAGTGGCAGAATCACATGATTTTCCCAAAGGAAAGGATATTGGAAGACCTGTCATTATGTGGATTTGAATCCTGGCTCTGCCACTTATTAAGTAGATGACTTGGGTCAAGTTACTTAACCTTGCTGGGCCCGATTATCCTTAATCAAACAATAAGAATTTATGAAATTCCCACTAAGTACTAGGAAATGTGTTAGGAATTGGGTATACAGAAACTATAATGAGGAGGCTAGGCTAGATGACATCTAAAGACCCTTCCAGCTCCCAATCTATGATTTACCTTTGGAATTTACTATCTGTATTACCTTGGACAAGTAACTTCACTGTTCCTGGCCTCAGTTTCCTCATCTGTAAAATGAGAAGATTGGATTAGATGACCTCTAAGGTCCCTTCCAGCTCCAGGATAAATCTATCATATGATGATGTATATAGGAAAGAAAATTTGATTATTGGAATGTTACATTGCATTGGGGGAATCAAAGAAAGAATCATATAGAGATGGCCAGAAGGTAGGCAAGGGTTGCTTTAGAGTTAAGGTGACCTGATCCTGGGTCTGTAAGATGCCGATTGAACATGGAACACTCTCCATGTAGGCATAAGCAGGTGGAGGGAGCTAGTCGGAGAGGAGACAGGCTGTGGGAAAGAGAATGGACAGCTCATTCTTTGGGAGTTGCCATTGTGGCTAAGTTCATCTTATCTAACTTCTTAAGCACTCATTTCAGACATAGCCCCTTCTATAATTTTGCTGTGACACTAATTTATTTCCTATTTACATTTTTTGAAGTATGTCTCAATCTTTTTTTTTAATCAAATAGCTTTATTGTTGTATTTTATTTATTTTAAAAATCATGGTTGTTTCCCCTTCTGTCTTCCATCTTCACTGAATAGTTCCTTGTAGTAACCAAAATACAACAAAAGACCAACACATTTAGGCAAGCCAACAGAGTTCGAAGATGGTTCGGAGAGTGTAGAACATATTCCTTACTCACACTTTTCATCTCTTTACTTAGAGAAGGAAATGGCTATCTGCCTTGGGCTTTTAAGGGACCATATGCTCAGTGTCAAATGAGTGGGGCAGACACATGTATTCTATAAGCTGTCTTACATTATATTTATTTATTTTTAAAAAGCACAGTCACCTTGTCCTTAAAATAACAGAATCAAAGAGGGTGAGGGCAAAACAGGATATGGCCTGAGGTTCCCAAGTCAAACTATCCATAAGACCTCTAATGATTTATGCCCGGATTTCTATGGCTGCTAATGCAGACACATTTCTGCATAACTGATTTGCAAGCATGGAGAAAGCATATAAATACATATCAGGTTGGGGAAGGGGAGGGTTGAAATAAACAGTAAGAGGAGACTTCTGGTTTCCACGAAAAAAAAAAAAAAGAAAGTAAAAGTCCTCCCTCCCCACGACAGATGAGAAGCAGGAAAACACAAACCTATGGCAGGGAAACAGATCCATTCCAAATGGCCTGTTTCCCAAAGCTGCCCATCTGGAGCCAGTCATTCCCGAAAAAGACAAATGCTAGGTTCAAATTATGATCGGCTAAGTGCCATGGACCATAGCAGCCTCTGTGAGATCAGTCACCTGTTATCCTCTACATTTCCCAATGAGGCTTTGCAGGTTGTCCTCTTAGAAGGCTCCCCCCACCCCCTCAACTAGGTAGCAGCTTGTTCACATTTGTCTAGACTGAAGCTTGCTATGGAAACGGCAGATGTCGCACAAACCCAAAGACAAAAGTCATAGCCATTTGTAATGTCTAAAGGTTTTTGATTTAGGAGGATAAAAAGTAGATCTTTCTGATGGTATCAATAAATCATTATTTCTGAATGTGATTTGACACAAACACCTGGAAGGTCTACCTTCTTTTTTATTTATATTGCTTGAGCTCATATTGTGTTTTAGCTACAAAACGGCAGGGGCAAACTGAAACTAAGATCCTGTTCAAATCAGAAATTCAGAACTAGGAGGGACCTTAGAAGTCATCTAGTCCTCTTTCTTCTCCCAACACATGAGGAAAGTGAGACCCAAAGAGGTTCAATGACTTCACAGGATTATAGATTTATGACAATACTCCCAAAGTTCCATTTCTGTCTTTCTGTCTCTCTGTCTCTGTCTCTCTCTGTCTCTGTCTCT
>NW_027185889.1:19940113-19943886 GCF_028583685.1 Petaurus breviceps papuanus
TCTCTCTCTCTCTCTCTCTCTCTCTCTCTCTCTCTCTCTGTCTCTCTGTCTCTCTCTCTCTCTCTCTCTCTCTCTCTCTCTCTCTCTCTCTCTCTCTCTCTCTCTCTCTCTCTCTCTCTCTCGCTCTCTCTCTCTCTCTCTCTCTCTCTCTCTCTCTCTCTCTCTCTCTCTCTCTCTCTCTCTCTCTCTCTCTCTCTCTCTCTCTCTCTCTCTCTCTCTCTCTCTCTCTCTCTCTCTCTCTCTCTCTCTCTCTCTGTCTCTCTCTCTCTCTCTCTCTGTCTCTCTCTCTCTCTCTGTCTGTCTGTCTCATCAAATGAGCAAACTGTTACCCTAGGGAGGTTAAATGACTTTAGAAGATCATAGACTTATGAAGATGGTTCTAAAGTCCCATCCCTTATCTCTCTTTTTTTAAACAAATGAGGAAATTGAAACCCAAGGAGGTTAAGTGACTTCATTGCATCATAGATTTATGATGATGGTCCCCAAAGAATCCCACATTCCTTCCTCTCTGTCTCTGTCTTTCCCTCCCTCCCTTGTCCCTCCCTCCCTTGTCCCTCCCTCCCTCTCCCCCCAATAATGAAATTGACAACTAGGGATGTTTAAGCATTTTCATAAAATCATGATCCCCTTCAATGATTTTAAGTTCTTTGTAGTTTCTAAATTTGATGTCATTCCTTTCTCCCTGGATTTAGAGATGGAAGGGACCTCAGAGGACTTCTAATCCAGTCCTTTCATTTTGAAACTGAGCAAACTGAGGCCTAGAGATGTTACATGACTTTCTCAAGGTCATACAGGTTAAAGTAGGATTTTTACTCAGGTACAATGCACCAGTCCAAACTTCACAGATTTCCTTCCTGCTTAGGCACATAAGTTCAATCCAGGGCTCTCCAAGAGTGGTCTCACATAATGACAATGAAACACACACACACACACACACACACAAACACACACACACCCTTCATTATTCTTCTTGTCCCCTACCCCTAAGACCCAAATCAAGTTACTAATAGGAGCTGAGATACAGTCCTTGGGCTTGATCTATCAGTCCCAATTAGGGTGAGTGGTTAGACAATTAAGTTGAACCTGCAGGCTACAGAAGGAACCCTGGGAGTTTGGGGATTAGTTGATATTATCTCTGACCACTCCCATCATCCCCATTCACTCTTATTTCCATCCTCCCGGAAAGCCTGAGCTGAATCTGAAAAAAGAACCAGGCCTTTTGCTCAGTCCCAAACCCAATTTGAATTGATTTACTCAATTAAATTTATTTCAATAGCATATGATGTATAATGAGCAATGGATACAGACTTGTTCATGATTCTGGATTCCAAATCTGCCACTTAATCTTGTGTGTTCTTGAACAATTATTTCAGCTCTGTGAGGCCATTTCCTCATCTGAAATATGAAGGAATTGGACCAGATGACCTTGAACGTACCTTAGAGTTCTAGCTCTGATATGAAGAAGCATTGATTAAGTGCCCACTGAATGCAAAGCACCATACTAGTCCCTGAAGATACAAAGATAAAATGAAAAAGTTTCTGCCCTCACAGAGTTTACATTCTACCCAAGCATCAAAACCCCATTGCCCATAGGTATATCTCGCCCACATTGTAGTGGCAAGCTTTTTTTTTTTTTTGAGACTTGGAGACAGTCTTTAGACCATTTAGAATTTAGATACTTTATGGTTCTGTTCCACATTCCAGCAACAGGACAACAATCATTTAATAAACACATACTTTATCCAAGTCACTGTTTGGGGATCTAGGAATAAAAAAGATAAAAGGAAATGCAGTCCCTGACCTTAAGAGCCCTACATTCTATTGAGAGGAGACCTGTACACAACCAGTTAGGAAAACACATAATAATTTGAAGAAGATGGTGAGAACACTAACACTTAAGGGGACTGGGAAAAAAAAATATTCCTTTAGATTTGTGGAGATGTCAAACCAAAGGCCAGCTAGCTACAACTTTCCAGTGCAGCCTGAACCAGATTAAAATGTAACTGATAAATGTTTCATAAAATAAATGAAAATACAATACAACATAAATAATGTTAACTTATGGTTTTCTAAGTCAATATGCTGGGTCAAGGATCTGTTTCTATTTGAGTCTGACACCACTGCTTTAGAAGATGGGACCTGGGCTGAGCCTTTGAGAACATCTCAGACTTTAAGAGGTGGAGGAAGTACATTATAGGCAGAGGGGAAGAAATTTGTGAAAGGGCTCAGAGATAGAAGATTAGGGAATTCAATATTTAGAACTGGAAGGTACTTTGGAAGCCATCTCGTACAACTCTTTCATTTTGCAGGTGAGGAAACTGAGGCCAAGATGGGGTGATTCACTTACTCAGGGTCACACTGCCTGTAAATATGTGAGGTAGAATTTGAACTCATATTTCCTTGATCCAAATCCAGCACTCTACCTAACTACTTATTAGGTGGAAAAAATTTTGGAAATAGCTAAGAGGTCAAGTTGGCTAAAATGTACAGTGAGTGAAGGCATGATATGCATACAATAAACCTGGAGATACAGGCTGGACCCCCAACTGTGAAGGGCTTCCCATGCCAGAGAAGTTTCTGTTTTAACCAAGGGGAAATGGGGAGACACTGATGTTTCTTGAGCAGGGCACTGACAAGATTGTGCTTTGGAGAGATTATTTTGGTAGCTGCGTAGAGAGAGAATTGGAGAGGGAGAATCTGGAATCTAGGAATCCAATTATGAGGCTATTGCAGGAATTCAGATGAAAGATGACAAAGGCCGCAACTAGTCTCGTGGACATATTGCTAGAGGGAAAGGAACACACATGAGAAAGGCTGGGGAGGTATAATTGACAAGATTATGGCACTGGAGACCACTGCAATACCCTGCTGGTTAGTCACCCTGCCACAAATCTCTTCCCTCTAGCCTATCCTCCACTAAGCTTCAGAGTGGAATCCTACTGTGGAGGTCTGACTGTGTCACCCCACTTACCCAAAAACTCCAGTGACTGCCCATCATTTTCAGGGTCAAAGATCAAATCTTTCGCTTCGCTTTCAAAGCTCTTCATGACTTTCCCTTTCTCCCCTTTCCCCTCTCATGTATGCTGCAATTTAGCAGCAATGGCCTCCCTGAGCAAGACACTCTATCTCCTGGTTCCAGGAATTATCATTGGCTGCCACTGTGCTGGAATGCTTTCCCTCCTCACCCCTTCCTCTTGACTTCTCCAGTTTTTTTCATGTGCTAGTCAAAATCCCACCTTCTATAGGAAGTATTTCTTGGCCCTCCTTAATTGTGAAACCTCTTTATTAATTATCTCCAATTTATTCCCCCCCCCCCCGTCTCTGTCTCTCTCGCTCTCCCTTCCTCCCCTCCCTCCCTCAATATCTCTCTGTCTTTGTCTTTATCTCTATCATATATCTCTATCTATATTCATATCTATGTATCTCTAACTCTGTGTAACTTTCTATCATTCCTCTGTCCGTCTCTCTGTCTCTATAACTTTCTGTCCCATCCCATCCCATCCCATGCCATCCCATCCCATCCCATCCCATCCCATCCCATCCCATCCCATCTCATCCCATGCCATCCCATCCCATCCCATGCCATGCCATCCCATGCCATGCCATCCCATCCCATCCCATCTCATCCCATGCCATCCCATCCCATCCTATCCCATGCCATCCCATCCCATCCCATGCCATCCCATGCCATCCCATCCCATCCCATCCCTCCCATCCCATCCCATCCTATCTATCTATCTATCTATCTATCTATCTATCTATCTATCTATCTA
>NW_027185889.1:19943896-19959781 GCF_028583685.1 Petaurus breviceps papuanus
CTATCTATCTATCTATCTATCTATCTATCTATCTATCTATCTATCTATCTCTAACTTTGTCTCTACAACTTTCTATCATATCTATCTACCTCTTCTTTTGACATAGTTGTTCGCAAGTTGTCTTCCCCATTAGACTATAAACTCCTTGGGAGCATGGGATATGTTTTGCCATTCTTTGTATCTCCAGAGCTTAGCACAGTGCTTGCCATTTAGTACAAACCTAAGAAATGTTTACAGATTGACTGACTTGATTACCTCTTCCTCATCAAAGGCATTTAAAAATGACCTGCCTGTATGCGGGTTATGCTAGGTAAATGTCTTGGGCAAAATCAATTAAACAGATAGTATCTGGGCACTCTGGTTCTATTCAATCACAACTAAAAGAACAGGGATTCAAGATCAGTGATAGATGTCTTGACCTTTGCCAACCCTAAACTGACCCTGAGACTCTAGTAATAAACATGAGGTATCAGACTAGGACTAAGCCTAAAAGTAAATGAAAGCTAGGGACCATGATATTTAGAACTGGAAAGGGTCTTGGAGATCATCTATAGCCTAACCTACTTATTTTACAGAGGAGGAAACAGTTTCCACATCTCAAGGCTTATTTCAGACACACCCGTAACCCTTAAATCACTACCTGAATAAAAACAAAGATGGCAAATAAATTCTCCAATCAACATATGAAACTCCAAGTTTCTACTTGGGAAAAAAAAATTCATTAGGGGCCTTCTGCTACTATTCAGTTTGGTTGCCCCAAATGACCTCCATTTGCTATCTAATTAAAACATTTCAAGAGTAATGATGGGAAATGCTTTAACTCTGACTGCTTTAGTTTTTTTTTTTTAAAGGAAGCATCAGGCATTAGCTTTGACAAGGAGCATATTTTCCAGGTCCAGAATCACACTTGAGAAACTTAGACCTTAACATGCTAGGCAAAAAAAAGTAGGTAGTTGTTCTATTGCTATGGAAACAGATGCAAAAATCTCAAGCTAAATGTGGGGACAAACAGGTTTTACATGGAGAGAACAAATAAATTACTGGATTCTTATTATATTTAGAAATGCTCTGATCAAAGCCTAGAAGGCTAGAAAGCATCAAGCCTGGCTGGCTGAGCATCAGTGCCTCTAATTATAACAAGGTAAAAAAAAAGTCACTAGACCAATCCAAATGGAGAAGGACAAAATGTCCACGAATCTAGTATTTTCTGAGCACCAAGTTAGGAATTTAGGGCCATGGCCTTTAAAGCTGGGAGGGACCTTAAAGGCCATCTAATCTACTTTGCTTATTGGACAGACGAGGGAGCTAAAACCCAAGGTCACATAGGAAGTGAGTATCAGAGTTGGAATTAAAGCCTACATATTCTCATACTCATTCCATTAAAGCAGGTGTTCTTAACTTGGTGTCCATGGACTTAAAAAAAAACATAACGAAAAACAAAACCACAATTAGAAAATTGTATTTCAAAATCATTAGTCTCCTCTTACTACATATTTTACCTTATGCACTGAACAATATTATTCTGAGAAGGCTTCACCAGACTGCCAAAGTGTTATGTAAATTATTAAACTACTATTATATATGATATGTAATATAACATAATATTATATATAAATTATTAAACTATTATTGTTGTTGTTCAGTCATTTTAATCATGTCCAACTCTTCATGAGCCAATGTGGGGTTTTCTTGGCAAAGATAATGGAATGTTTTGACATTTCCTTCTCTAGCTCATTTTCTAGATGAGCAAATTAAGGTTTAAGTGACTTACCCAGGGTCACACAGCTAGTAAGTATCTGAGGTCTAAACTGAACTCAGGACTTCCTGACTCCAGACCCAGCTCTATCCCCTGCATCATCTAGCTGCCCCAGTTGTTCTTTATAATATTATATTATTGCTCCTATCACAACACTTCTATAAGGCAGATGAAAGGATTGTTATTTTTTCATTTTACAGATGAGGAAACTGAGGCTCAGATAGGCCAAGTTATTTGTTTATAGTTATCAGCCAGTGTTAGTTGTAGGATTCTCTACAAACACATCTTAAGGAATATGTGAAGTTGAGATATAACTTCTTTACTTAAAGATCAATCAATAACCAAACATTTATTAAGCACCTACTATGTGCCAGGCATAAGTGCTAGGGACACAAAAAGAGGCTAAAGACATCTCTTGCCCTCAAGGAACTTACAGTCTAATGGGGGAGAAAAGAACCAAACAAATATATACAAATCAAGTTATATACAGGATAGACAGGAAATAATTAACATAGGAAAGGCATTGGAATTAGGAAGCATTGGGGAAAGCTTCCAGTAAAAGAAGGACTTTTTGTTGGGACCCTAAATGAAGCAAGGGAAGTAGATAGATGTAAAGGAGAATTCTTTCTGTTCGGAAAAGGTGCTTGTGCTGGCCCCAGAATGCTCTTGCTAGGCTGGTTCTACAAGGGGAATAATCCTGTAGAAAAAGCAACAGATCTTGATTTGGGGAAGTCCTAGGTTCCAGTCCTACAAACTGAAACTTACTAGCTTCATGGGTAAGTCAGGGTCTGAACCTGTGTCCTCATCCATAAAATGGGTGACATACCTACCCCACAGAATGTTGTGAGAGAAATACTTTGTAAATTTCAAAGAGAAAATAAAAAACATATGTTTGAAATGATTTGAAGTTTTCACAGCTATTGTGAACTACTATATTTATTATTTTAAAATGAGAGCTATTAATATACTGAAATAGATGCATTTGGATGGCTCTCTCTTTCTCTCCTAAACTTTTCTAACCAACCTCTTCCATAGTTGAAATTTCATCATAAAAATATATTTCTTTGGGTCTTATTTTTTATGTTTGATTGATTTCTCTTTTTTCCAATTATTATAATGATGAAAGGGAAGTATTTCTTTCATCCTTTTTAACAGTATCATAGATTTACAACTAGAAGTGTCCTTTCCTAATATTTGTGTTGATGAGATGGAATAGATGGTAAGAGAAGATAATAATAAGAAAATGGTTTAGGGGAATTCAGAGCTGATTAATTGACTGGACCCAATGAGAGATGATGAATGAAGGTCTCTAGTGGAATGCTATAGGACTCTGGCCTGGAACTTGTGGGAACATTGCCCATTTTCAAAATTATTCATTTAAATGCATAAAATTAAATATAATAATACGACAATAAAGGAAGCCAGTTTTATTGAATTGAAGTTATGAATATATTTTTAAAAAATCTTATGGATCCTAAGGCTAAGGACCTTTGCTTTCAAGGATTATAGGTTCAGAGCTGGAAGAGACCTCAAAAATCATTGAGTCCAACCCTTGCATTTTACATATGAGAACCTAAGATCTTGCTGAAAGTCACATAGGTGGTAAGCAGGAGAGTTTCAATTTGAACCCAGGCCTTCTGAGTCTGGTGCTCTTTCCTCTAAACAATATTCTACTCTAAAGCAAAACTGATAAATTACTCACTAGAGCAGAAGGAAGCTAGGTGGCACAGTAGATAAAGCACTGGGTCTGGAGTCAGCAAGATGTGAGTTCAAATCTGACCTTAGACACTTACTAGCTGTGTGACCCTGGGAAAGTCACTTAACTCTGTTTGCCTCAGTTTTCTCATCTGTAAAATTAGTTGAAGAAGGAAATGGTGAACCACTCCAGTATCTTTGCAAAGAAAATCCCAAATAGGATCATGGAGAGTCAGACATGACTGAAAAACAACTCAACAAAAACAGGAGGAAGGTGAGAGGAGATAGACACCCTGTAATTTTGGATGTAAGGTCCATATCTTTTCCATTTAGGAAAAGATAACAACAACCAGCCATAAAGACAGATGAATACAAAATATATAAATAATTAAGCTAAAATTTAGTGACTACCCAAAGAAATGAAGATCATGAGGTGATTTATTTAAAACTGGAAGGAGTCTTTAGAGGTCATCTAGTTCAAACTGTTTATTTTCTAGATTAAAAAAACCAAAAGGTTAAGCGATTTCCTCAAAGTCATGTGAATAAATAGCAGAACTAGTGGTCCCAGCACCCTTTCTCCTGTGTCAAACACACTTCCTTGAATGCATTGATCAAATACAGAAAAAGTAAATGGTCTAGTGCATCACTCCTTACAATGTGGGTTGCAACCCCATATGGGGTTGTGAAAAATTTGGTAACAGTAAAAGGTTTTTGAATGCACAGGAAACAAAAATTAATTAAATATAAAATGCTAAGTGAATCCAAAGTGTTTCTTGAAGTGCTTACCCATGCTGCCTCACACAACTTTACTGCAGCCTTGGTTCTGAACACAAATCATGGTCATTTTGCATTGCACATGCCCTCAGGCCATGCAGCATCAACAAATGCTGCTGAAAAGTGAAAAGGGGTCACAAATGGATAAAGTATAAGAAGCCCTGCCTGGTGCATGGCTGTAAGCACTGGGGATATAAGGGGAGGCAAAAACTCTGTCCCTGTCCTAAAGGAGTTCACAGTTTATGTAGTTCACAGACTATTGAGATGAGGGGCAGGGGAACTGAAAATAACTCTGTATCTACAAGATCCATATGTATATATATGTTCTATATATGTGTATGTATATATACACACATGTATATATACACATATGTATATCACATATACATATATTATCAAAATGGAATTTAAGCCAGGGAAACTAGGGGACTGAAAGGAAGATACTGTCATGCACAAGAGCTGAATTTTCAAACTGATCAGAAATGTGAACACATTACCCCCTCTTTTCCAGTTAGGAGAGAACTTAAGGGAATGTATCCAAAAGGAAAGGTGATATTTACCTACGGAATATAATTTTTGTAAACAATTTTGCTTCATGGAGGAAAAGACAATATTGTTAAATACTTAAGACTTACAAAATATACGATCAGATTTCATGTAGATTTATCAATGTAAAATAATAATGATAATGAGTTTGCACTAAAAGCTAATATAATTATAACTATAGTATAATAATTATATAATTATTATAATATAGTATAATCACAATAATTAATATATAATAAGAATATACAACATAATTATGATATATTATGGTTATAATAGCTTATCCTAGAAGTAAGGAGCTATAAATAGCTCAAATATTTCTGAAAGGGGTCTGTAGTATCTTTTTTTCTCTTTCAGACCTCAAAAGGATCAAGAAAGATAAAAAAAAATCCATAGTACAATGAAAAGAACATTTCATTTTGAGATGGTGGCTAGAGTTCAAATCAGGATATTATTTACTAGCTCTGTTACTTTGGAAAAGTCTTTTAACTTCCCTGGGTCTCAGTTTCTCCATTTATAAAATAACGGTTCTGGATTAGAGGTTCTCTGAGCCCCCTTTTGGGTCTAGCTTTATGATCTATGATTTCAGGTATATGAGATAAAATACAAGTAAGACTTTGGACAAGTCACTTAACCCCCAAGATCTCAGTTTCCTCATTCTGAAAAGGAGGGAGTTCACAGGTAGGGACCTATGGCCTCAAGGCCACATATGACCCTCTAGGTCCTCAAGTATGGCTCTTCAAAGGGTCACACTTGAGGATCTAGAGGGTTACATCTTGCCTTGAGCTTGAAGGTTCCCTACCCCTGGACTAGATGGTGTCTCTGAATCTATGATCCTATAAACCTTTTCTCTAGCTGCTACTGATGTGAAACTTTCCTGTTCTCCTCACTTCTCTCTGTTCACTCTTTGCTGGGAGTGCTAAAGAGGGGCATATCCCAAAGGTTGGAGCAAAAGCTGCAGACCTGGATTATTAGACTGAGAAAAATGAAGAGTTAAAAGCAAAAGCTAAAATCATCAGTGTTCCTTTATTGAAGGATTTGGAGTTTCTTCATTTAAAACTTAAAAAGTTTCCTCATTACCTCATTAAAAATTATAACAGAAACATAGCAAAAATGGCTGCCCTAGAGTCATGTGATTCAGTTTTCCACCTTGTGAAAGGGGTCTAGACTTGATATGGCAGTGTGTTCCAGAGATATGAAAAATGATTTCCCCGGTATACACCTATGAAACCTGCCTGGTTGCATTTTGGACATGTAATAGGAAAGCTGGGTAAAAGACTCAGAGAAAGAGACATTAAGAGATCATCTAATTCAGCCCCCCTTATTGACAGATGAGGAAACTGAGGCCCAGAAGGGTTAAGGAACTTGACCAAGGTACTACAGATATAAGTGGGATTCAAACACAAATCCTCTGATTTTAAATCTAGGATTTTTCCCATGGACCTTTTCTCTTGAAATAGCATCTATTAGCCACTGTAGGGAGACAGATCCTTAGTTAGCTTGGTAAAACACCGAATGGCATAGTGGAAATGATTTCAGAATCGGGAACCTAGACATGGCCCAGACATTTACTTATGTGAAACATGCTTGTAGAGTTGCAAGTGCCCACCTAGTTCAACCCCTTCCCTTTATAGGGGAGGAAACTCAGGGAAAATTGTTCATACAAGGAGCAAGCAAGTATGAGGAGCAGGAATTGTGTTCTGACATTTCCACTTAAGGACCAGGAAGAGCTCTTTCCATTGTCTAGTACTGTCTGGCAGCATCCCGAATGCCCTATGCCTCAGTTACTTCTCTGTGAAAGAGACACACTTGTGCCATTTACCTCATGAGGTTGTCATGAAGATAAATTACATAAGGTTTGTACATTAAATAAATATGAATTATCATTACATAATTGACTTCTTCTATATAATGAAATCTTCCTTCCAAACTCCTTCTGCAGCCTAAAAATCAATCTCAGTATTTAATGCCCTTCATTGTTCTTCCCCACCTTAGTGCCTGTGTGACAGGAACTCAGCTTCATTTTCCTCATCTATAAAATCAGGAAAATAACACTCCCATTACCTACTACAGAGAGGGGCAGCCAGGTGGTACAGTGGAGAGACTACAGGGAGGGGCAGCCAGGTGGCGCAGTGGAGAGTGTAGAGAGGGGCAGCCAGGTGGTGCAGTGGCGAGAGTGCAGGGCCTGGAGTCAGACTCATCTTCATGATTTCAAATCTGGCCTCAAACACTTACTAGTTATGTGTCCCTGAACAAGTCATTAACCCCATTTACCTTAATTTCCTCATTTGTGAAAACAGCTGGATAAGAAAATAACAAATAACTCCAGTATCTTTGCCAAGAAGACCTAAAATGGGGTCACAAAGAGTTGAACACAACTGAACAACAACATATACTACACAAGATTATTATTATTATGAATTATTATCACTCCTCTTTATACATACCTGTGCATTAAATGGTGAGCTCCTTGAGGGCAGGGACTGTCATTTGTTTCCTTTTTTATCCCCAGAACTTAACACAATGCCTGGTATATAGTAGGCACTTAGTGTTTATTAATTAATTGATTTCATCAGTGCTTGGAGCTCCCAGGAAGGAAACTCTCTGTATCAAAGAAGATCACTGACTTTTCTGTAACTTATAGCCCCAGAGAACTATCAGGGGCACTGAGAGGTCAAATCACTTGCCAAGAATCATACAAGTGGTGTCTATCAGAGGCAGAATTAGAAATCAAGCCTTCAAACATTTTAAAAAGCACTTTGTATTTTCTTTTCTTTAAAAAAATTTCCCCACTTAATAGTATTTTATTTTTCTAATGATATATAAAGATAGTTTTCAACATTAATTTTCTTAAAATTTTGAGTTCCAAATTTTTCTCCCTGTCCAAGACAGCAAGCAATTTGGTATAGGTTATTCATGTATGATAATGTTAAACATATTTCCACATTTGTCATGTTGTGAAAGAAGAATCAGAACAAAAGGGAAAAACCATGAGAAAGAAAAAACAAACAAAGAAGTGAAAATAGTATGCTTTAATTGCCTCCAGACTCAAAGCCCTTTCTCTGGATGTGGATAGCATTTTCAATCATGAGTTGTTTGGAAATGTCTTGGATCACTGTATTACTGAGAAGAGCTAAGTCTGCCATAGTTGATCATCACACAATGTTAATGTGTACAATGCCCTCCTGGTTCTGCTCACTTCACTCAGCATCAGCTCATGTAAACCTTTTTGAAATCAACCTGCTCAGCACAATGGTATTGCATTACATTCACATACCACAACTTGTTCAGCCATTCCCCAATTGATGGGCATCCCCTTAATTTCCAATTCTTTGCCACCACAAAAAACTGACAGATATATTTTTGTACATGTGGGTCCTTTTCCCATGTTTAGGATCTCTTTGGGATACAGACCTAGTAGTGGTATTGCTGGGTCAAAGGGTGTGCACAGTTTGGTTCCCCTATTTTCTAAGCAATGAGTTGTTTGTGTTGGCATCACTCACCCTAAGCATGTAACAGCCCCAAAAGGGGTTTTACAGATTTTCTCCTAATTATCTTCTAAATTCAACCAATATGAATTTCACATGCTTTTCCTTCCCAACAAAATAACTCTTGTGCAGCTTGGGCTTGCTTAATACTCTTGCATCAGTAAGTCCATGACATATCATCAATGTGGGGGCAGATAGCAATCTTCTAGAAGATGGAATCTTCCTTCCAAACTCTTTCTTCAGCCTAAAAATCTATTTCAGTATTTAATGCCCTTCATCCTTCCTCCCCACCCTTAAACAAAAACAAAAACCGATACCCAACCAAGCAGTAAAATACTATCATTTCCTTCTGCTCCTTAATGAAGCAGTTTAGCCCAGTGACTGGTTTTCCAGCAGTATTTGTGGTTTGTCTTTTGTGATTAAGATCTCAAGCTCAGGGTTAGTAGGGGGAAATAGCTAGGTGGTGCAGCAGATAGAGCACTGGGCCTGGATTCAGGAAGACTTCCTAGCTGTGTGAACCTGGGTAAGTCACTTAATCCTGTTTGCCTCAGGTTCCTCACCTGTGAAAAGAGTTGGAGAAGGAAATGGCAAACCACTCCCATATCTCTGCCAAGAAACCCTGAAAGGGATCATAAAGACTCAGATATGACTGAAAAACTGAACATCGAACAAAAGTAGTGGGAAAAGAAAAGAATACATCCTTAGGTCACTGTTTAATTATGGGATTAATATAGAAGTGGTAGAAACCCAAAAGCTCTCTAGTATAACCCTCTTTTTTTTTGGGGGGGGAGGGCAGGGCAATTGGGGTTAAGTGACTTGCCCAAGGTCACACAGCTAGTAAGTATTAAGTGTCTGAGGCCTGATTTGAAATCAGGTTCTCCTGACCCCAGGGCCAGTGCTCTATTCACTGTGCTACCTAGCCACCCCCTAGTCTAACCCTCTTATTTATAAAGGAGGAAACTGTAAACCAGATAGGTTAAAAGACTTGCAAATCACACAATTAGTATGTGACTGAGTATTGGTATTGTTGCTATCAGCAGCAGCAGCAGCTAGGTGGCACAGTGAATAGAGGGCTGGACCTGGCATCAGGAAAACTGAGTTCCAATCAGGTCTCAGACACTTGCTAGCTGGGTGACCCTGGGTTAGCCGTTTGATCGCTGCTTGCCTCAGTTTCCTCATCTGTAAAACGGGAATATTAATAGCACCTAACTTTCAGGATTGTTGTAAGGTTCAAATGAGGTAATATTTGCAAAATGCATCTTAAAGCTTTCTATAAATGATTGTCATCATGACATAATGAACAGGGGCCTTGAAAGCAAGATGGTCCTAGGTTTGAATCCCGTTTAACACAGTTCTTAGGCCTATTACTTTGGCCAAGTCACTTGGCCCCTCTGGGCTTGAGTTTCTTCCTTAGAGAAGGAGGGTGATAATAATAGCTTCTTCCTCATCACCGTGTTTGAGTGGATCAAATAAGAGAATGTTTGTACACAGCAAAGCATACAGAAAGGGCTAGAATTAGCATGAGCTAGTGCTGCTATTCTAGATTCTCTGGTTTCTTTGGCAGCCTCTCTCCAGAGGCTTCATCCTTACAGTGCGTTTTATTTTTACCTGACAGTCAGGCAACCATCCAGTCAACAAGTATTTATTAAGGACTTACTATATACCAGGCCCTACCCTCAGCACAAGAAAACACGTGCAGCTTGAAAGGTAAAGTCTGTCAAATGTGACAAAACCCTACAATAATCTAGTTTTAAAAGTTTAAAAAGTTATTTGCATTTAAAAAAATTATTTCTGTCTTTTTTTTTTACATCAGGATCCTTTCCTAACACTCCTTTTCTCCTAACCATTGAACCAACTCTATTAACAAAGAAAAGCAGTTAAACAAACTGAAGCAGACAAAACAACTACCTCTGAGTCAATGTACCATTCAGTACCTGTAGTCCCCCACCTGTCTGTTGTGACATATAAAAAGTTCAAGAGATATAACATCTGGGTATGGCTAGCAAAGAATTCATAAAAGAAGGGTCATTGGGCTCGCTCTCATAAATCAAAGATGAATCATGGAGGCATCTCAATACTTACAGTAGATGTTTTTGTGAGATGGCTATCAATTCTGATTAACAATTAATGAGAGAATGAATATTATAATGAAAGGTGAACTTATTCTAATGAAGGGCTGGGGGATATGATTTTGATTATGTCACTCTTATACACAGACTACCCTCCCCCGAAATCTAGATAAAGGATCTACACCCCCTCCCCAAGTCTGAGTAGACTACAATGGGCCAGAATTCATTTAGATTAGATTCTCTTTGAAAGGTTTTTCTGGTTGGGTGGGGTAAGTAACAATTCCATCTGGATAAAATAGTCTAGGTGGGGTAAATTTTGGGGTAAGTCAGTAATGTTTTTCTGTCTGTATTAATCTAAATAAGTTTATTTTGTATCAGTGTATATATCATATCATATTATCATATTATATCATATATATTTTTATATCTATATATATCAGTAATGTCTTTCTGTCTATATTAATGTAAGCAGGTTTATCTCTGAATAAGGACACAGAAAAAAACTTTATCTCAATTAATAATTGGTTATTAATAGAAGAGGGAATAGTTTTTCTCACGACTGACATGTGGGGAGTATGTTTCATAATTGTATTCATATAATCCCTGGGTTTCTCTTGGCAGATAGACTCCCAAGATTTTTATATTGTCTGAAGTTATTTTTTTTTTAGAGCAATTGGGGTTAAGTAACTTGCTCAAGGTTACAGGCTCATCTGAGCCCGGATTCGATCCCAGGTCATCCTGACTCTGGGGCCTCTTTGTGCTTACTCATTGTGCTACCTGGCCGCCCCTGCTGTGGGAAGTATGTTTCATCAACATGTATCCTAGGCATTGCCAAATTCTTATTGATATCCTTTTTAAATATCATCTATATTTAAAAAAATCCCTCTCTATTTTCTTACTCCTTATAATAAATAATTTAAAAAGGTGGTGGGGGGGAAGATTTAACAAAACTAGCCAACACATCCACCAAGTTCAAAACTATATCTAGTATTCCACACCCATTCCACACCATTCCAAAGTACTGTGCCTTAGTTTACTCTGCTACATGACCTTTCAGGTCTCTTCTCGTACTATGATCTATATTTTCATATCTTCTCTGGGGCAAAAATTGGTCCTTGGGTACCCATTTTAATAGGATATCATCTAAATTTTGGTTAGTGAAAGAGCATGGGGAAAAGGGAGAGGGATAACGATTACCTTATGGTCTTCATCAAAAGTCATATATCAGGTGCCTATCATGTAGAAGGCAATAGAGCTAAAGCCTCAGAAATAGATTATAACAAAGGCTTAGAGAGCATGGAAGATAGATTACAGTAAGAGGTTTGACACTGTCTGTATATAAAGAGAAACTTATCTTTAACAGGCTTTTTTGCTTACTAACCTTAAGTGGGTTTTTTAAAAAAGCTTTTTCAGCACTCAGGCAACAGCCTCACTTGGGGAAATTAGTAAGGTATTTATTTTTAGAGCAAAATACCAAATCCTTACATTGAAGTATATATGTATATGTGTATGTATGTATGTATAAATGAGATATATAGTCCCAGAGTCCACATCCTAAACAGTGAGAGCTTTAGAGTAGTACAACTTACTTTCATATTATAGACAATAGCTATTAGCAGAGAAGGGCCAGGGTTACTTGGTGGGGAAAATAGGCCAAGGGCACAGTTACTTAGTTCAGGGAATGTCCCTGGTAGAGTCTATTTGCAGATTCATAGGCTCTGGTAAAGGAGCCAGATCTAGTGGGGGCTTCCAAGTATTTGAAAAAGAAAGGCAGGTTGGCATATAAGTCACTAGTAGGTAGGGGTTTATGGGCAGTTATTAAAAATGAATCCCATTAAATTTGTTAATTCTCTTTGAAGACAGAGAGACACCCTTATGTAGTGGGTAGATACTGTCTTTGGAGCCAAGGAGACCTGGGTTGAAATTCCATCTCTGAGGCATACTGCCTGTGTGATCCTAGGCCTAGGTCAGAGGTCTCAAATACACCAAGGCCCATGATGCTCTAGAGTGTAAACCAAACCAGATTTAAATGTGATTGGGAAATATTTAACAAAATAAATAAAAGCATCATAATAAATAGATGATACATGTAAAAAGTGTCAATGTGCAGTCTGCAGGGATCCTTATGAAGAAATCAGTAGCTATCATTTCTATTTGAGTTTGACCCCAATGGCCAAAGCAACTCTTTAGGATTCTAGGTTGCAGAGAGGGTGACCACCTGAATCGGCAGAGGGAGTTTCTGTAACTGGGATTGCCTTAGTTTGGGGATCCTACTAAGTGCTATACGAGGGGAAAAGAACACTAGGCTGAAACTGAAGGATTTTTCTGAGACTTAATATGAACCCAGTCAGTGGCAAGTGGGAAGGGTCCATCAATTCTATATCAACTCATTCTTTGGCTATCACTCATAACCTTTATACTGGAAAAGCTGTCCTCCCCAGCAGGCTGAGGCAGGAGCCTGGTCATTCACGCATTCAATCACATACACATGATCATGGGATCACAGATAGAGAAATGGATGACATTTCAAAGTTCAACCCCTTCATTTTACAGAGGAGGAAACAGAGGCACAGAGTGGTGAGATGATAGAGAGGATCACAGATATAGGGTTAGAAGGAACCTTGGAAGTCAGCTACACTCTTTTTACTGATAAGCAAACTGAGGCACAGTTAGGCTAAATGGATTTCTCAAAGGTCACCCAGGTAGTATAGGTATCAGAGCTGGCATTTGAACCTAAGACTTCTAGAACTAAATCCAAGAATGGTGCCTCCCACCATTCTTTTCAACATGCTGCCTTTCAACCAAGTTGGAGAGATTCCCAAAGTGTTCTGTCCAGCTGTAGCCCATGCCCTGGTATGACAATCCACCACCCTAGGAATCAACTGGAACATCTTTTTCCCCCTCCTGACATCCTCCCACCCCCAATAAACCCTCAGAATCTCCCCTACTAGGATTTGTGCCATCCTGGTCCCACATATACAACAAAATCAGAGGCTCAAGCTGGAAATCAAACCGAAATGCCATGGCTATTTACATAGTTGAATAGATAGACATCAAAGGGAAATCTATCCAACAGGGAAAACTGTTTACCACCTCTGAGTTGCCAAGTCTTGTTAATTCTACCTCCATGACAACTCTGCATTCCATACCCTGCTCTCTCTACCCATATACCTCATCCCCTCTTATCCCCTCATCCCTTCTCCTGGATTAGTGCAATAAACTCCAAATTGATATCCCCTCCCTCAAATCTTTCCCCATTCCAATACATCCTATACCCAAATGCCAGATCAGTTTTTTTCAAAGCACTGTTCTGCCTCGGTCACTCACACAAGAAACGGGGCTAGCTTCCTATTGACTGTTGTTGCTTGGTTGTTTTTCAGTCTTGTCTGACTCTTCATGACCCCTTTTGGGTTTTCTTGGTAAAAGTACTAGAGTTGTTTGCCATTTTCTTCTCTAGCTGATTTTACAGATGAGGAAACTGAGGCAAACAGGGTTAAGTGACTTGCCCATGGTCACACAGCTTGTAAGTGACTGAGACTGGGTTTCAATTCAGATCTTCCTGATTCCAGGATTGGTGTGCTATCAACTGCACCACTTAGCTGCCCTTTGACTGTAGGATGATATATCAACTTTTTTTGTTGACCATTTGTAGCCCTTGACAATCTGACTCTAGCTTCCTTTCCAGACTTCTGACACATGACCTATTTTTACTCGTTGCTCAGATAAGCTGCCCACAATGCCTGGGGTGTATTCCTTTCCCACCTCTGCCTTTTGGAATACCATCTTCCTTCAGAGCTCAGTTCAAACATGGCCTCTTCACACCAGCCTGAAGAGGCCTGCACTATGCTGTTGGGCCCTTTAAACTGGGGCTTATGTATCAGAACATTTAAGGGACACAAGCTGAATGAATGCTGTTATATCGGGGATAAAACTGGTCTATGTATTATGCAGGTGACTGACAGACTCAAAGTGAAGAACGAGCTGGAGAAGGGGCAATTTGGAACTGTGGGGGCATGGCTGGGCTGCACAGACAGTAGTCTGGCTGAGCCTCTGGGCTTATTCCTCGTGTGTTCATTCATGTGTGCTGCTGATGACTGTCTTTCTGGAAGTGAGATGCGGGTGGGCAGGGCCTTTATCCTTGAAGTGTCATATAGAAGTTTGTGCCTGCATTCTTGGTGGTGTGGTGCTCACTCCATTCTGGTTTCAGCTCCCCTGAAAGAGATGCCCACCCAAAGTTAAGCTCATCTCCTCTAATCTCATCACCAAGAGGCTACCTCAACTCTTTTTTTCCTTCTTTGCTTTTTGGAGGGCAATTGGGGTTAAGTGACATTTGAACTCAGGTCCTTAAGTGACTTGCCCAAGGTCACACGGCTAGTTTTTGTGTTGTGTCTGAAGCCGGATTTGAACTCAGGTCCTCCTGACTCTAGGACCGGTGCTCTATTCACTGCACCACCTAGCTGCTCCCTACCTCAGCTCTTGATTGACACGGCCTCCCTCAGCCTCTACTGCTGGAAGACTGGAGGGAGGAGTCCCAGACTCCTTGGGTTCATTCCAGTTTGCATTTGCTGCTCTGCCTGACTTCAACTCCACAGAACAAGGTGCTCCTGCCCAGGGTACCCCGGTCTCTAACCCTCTCCTTTTTTTCTCCTTCCTTTTGTGTACTGTTTCCTCCCAGTATATAATAAACTCCTGGAGGGCAGGGACTGTCTTTCCTTTTATTAACTGTATCCCTAGTGTTTAACACAGTGCCTGGCACATAGTAGGCACTTAGTAAATGTTTATTGGATTGGATGTTGGATATTGGATTTGGTGATCTAGGAGATGAGTAGCAAGTACCCAGGGATCTGTGATAAAAAAGAAAAAAAAACAAACCAAAAACCCTAGGTAAGTGGATACTGTGTCTCTGAAACACTATCTGAGTCACTCACCTTCTCTAAGGGTCTGAATGTCAACAGTACAAAGGAATGCCAGTAGCCAGTAGCCTTGGGACCCTGATGCCTGGGATGTATAGTCACTATATTCATAACCTTTAGGGAAAGCAGGTCACAAAAAGTGTGCCAAGGTTTATACAAATCCCTGTATGGCTGATAAATACAGTAGTCCAGAGAAAAGCTAAGTGATTTCATTCTTTTTTTTTTTAAGTGAGTTTGAAAGTTTTAACCTGAGCAGCTGATTGGTGCAGTAGATAGAGCACTGGGTCTGGAATCAGGAAGACCTGAATTCCAATTTGACCTCAGATACTTTCTAGTTGTGTGACCCTGGGCAAGTCATGTAACCATCTTTACTTCAATTTCCTCATCCGAAAAATGAGCTGAAGAAGGAAATGGCAAACCGCTCCAGTATCTTTGCCAAGAAACACCCAAATGGGTTCATGAAGAGTCAGCCACAGTGAACAACAACTGTTTTTAATAGGGGGCAATAGACAGATAAGAGGAAGGATATTGTATAGTGGAGATCTTAGACATACACACACATTGTGTGTGTGTGTGTGTGTGTGTGTGTGTGTGTGTGAGAGAGAGAGAGAGAGAGAGAGAGAGAGAGAGAGAGAGAGAGAGAG
>NW_027185889.1:19959791-20026022 GCF_028583685.1 Petaurus breviceps papuanus
AGAGAGAGAGAGAGAGAGAGAGAGAGAGAGAGAGAGAGAGAGAGAGAATATCTCAGAGCCTTGGTTTTCTGAGTATGGAAATGCTTTAGAATTGTAATTGAGAGATAATTAAGATTTGTAATTGTAATTTAGAATTGTAATTGAGAGATCATAAGCAGAATCTTAAAGTGATGTACAAGTGTAAATTTTCTATATAGACTGGAGTAATAGAGAACTGGCATGGGAGTCAAGAAGACTTGGGTTCAAGTTCAGCTGCTGGTACAAACTGTATGTGAAACCCTGGGCAGGTCACTTAACTTCTCTGTGTTCCCAAGCAACACTGAGTTTAAAAGTTATAGAAGACATAATCTGCATTGGTAGAGGGAGTTTACTAATTGGGAGTTTCTGACATGAAATAATGTCTAGATCTCTCCCCCTCCCTCCCTCTCTCTTCTCTCCTCCTCCCTCTCTCTCCCTTCCTTATCTCTCTCTGTCTTTCTCTCCCTCCCTTCATCCCCCTCTCTCTGTCTCCCTCCCTCTCTCCTCTTCCTTCTCTCTTTCTCTCTCTGTGTGTTTTCTTGTCTCTAGTTCTATTTCATTTTGTACCTAGAGATCTGGCCCTGAAATCCCCTCCCCACCACATGAGACTATGAAGCCACATCTAGTTTTCAGTTTTCTCATTTACAGGACAAGTAGGTTGGATTATGATACAACTTGATAGAAGCTCGTTGAGGGTGGAGGCTTGCTTGCTTCCTTGTCTTTGTGTCCCCAGCACTTTGCCCAATTCTTGGCACATAGAAGGTCCTTAATAAATGCTCATTGAATTCTGAGTGAATGAGTTCTCAATTACAATTCTAAAGCTCAGGAAATAAAGTTGTAGAATTTGTTAGCACAACAGTTATCCCAGACTTAACCAGAAGCCTTAATGTACCAGAACCTATGGGGGAAAGAGGTTAAAATTCTCTTTTGAAAAGCAAATCATAAGACTTAAGGAATGTAGCTTAAACAAGGTAGTTTGCTGGGGATTTCCCAGGGTTGAGACATATTTAGCCTAATCTACACTGCCTAGAGCTACATGGACGATTCTATAGAATCTTGCTACAGGAGAGTGAGGGACCAGCAACGACAACAAGAAGAATGCTGATAAATAGAAGGTTTCAAGGTTTACAGAATTCTTCACCTAGAGTAAGCTCCTCTGACTCTCACAACTACTCCATGGTAAAAAAAAAGCAAGTACTATACAAGGTATCTCAAAAGTTTTAGTGAATTTTAAACTTAAATAGCTTAATAGCTTTAGGGATATGTGAACTTGCTTTTTAATCTTTTAAACCTTTCTGATAACTATTTCAACATAATTGGTTCCCGTTGGGAGGCAGAGCCAAGATGGCAGAGAAAAGGTAGGGACTCATCTGAGTTCTTCCATAATCTCCAAATACTTTCAAATAATGGCTCAAAACAAATTCTAGAGTGACAGAACCCACAAAAGAATGGAGTGAAACAAGGGGCAGCTAGGGGATACAGTGGATAGAGCACTGGCCCTGAAGTTGGGAGGACCTGAGTTCAAATTTGGCCTCTGACACTTGACACTTAACTAGCTGTGTGACCCTGGGCAAGTCACTTAACCCCAATTTCCTCACAAAAAAGGAATGGAGTGAAACAATTTTCTGGCCCAAGATAACTTAGGAGCTTGGCAGAAAAGGTCTGTTGTACCAGGGTGAGAGTGGAGTGCAATAAAACACAGGCTGTGGCAGTGTAGACTAAGCCTCAGTAAAGCAGGTGCAGACCTTGGGAGTGATTGAATTAGTGGTAGCAGTGGCGATTTCCAGACCTTTCAGACCACAGATGGTAAGGGGGCCACATCAGAAGAGAAAAACATCTTAAAACATAGAATTAGTCAAATGGAAAGAGCTATACAAAAATTTACTGGAGAGAAGAACTGTTTAAAAAGAAGAATTGACTCAGTAAAAAAAGAGGCACAAAAATTCAATGAGGTAAGAACTCCTTAAAAAGTAGAATTACCCAAATAGAAAAAGAGGTGCAAAAATTCACTGAAGAAAATAGTTCCTCAAAAATTAGAATTGAGCAAGTCAAAGCTAGTGACTCTATGAGATATCAAGAATGAATCCAACAAAATGGAAAAAAAAGAAAAAAACAGAAGAAAATGTGAAATATCTCTTTGGAATTAATCCCTGAAAGCATGATAAAAAGAGCCTTTTTTGTGCCACTTTTTCAGGGAATTATCCATGAAAACTGCCCTAATATTCTAGAATGAGAGAATAAAATAGAAATAGAAAGAATCAAATGATCAACTCCTGAAAGAAATTCCCAAAATGAAAACTTGCAGGAATATTATAGCCAAATTCCAGAGCTCCCATTAGGTGCCAAGAAGAAAATATTGCAAGCAGCACCAGAAAGAAACAATTCAAGTATTGTGGAACCCCAGTCAGGATAACACAAGATTCAGCAGTTTCTACATTAAAGGATCAGAGGGCTTGTAGTGTGATATTCTGGAGGGCCAAGGAACTAGAATTACAACCAAAATCACCTACCCAGCAAAACTGAGTATAATCTTTTAAGGGGAAAAAATGGAAATTCAATGAAATAGAGGACTTTTAAGCATTCCTGATAGAAAGACCAGAACTGAATAGAAAATTTGACTTTCAAATACAAAACTAAAAAAAAACCCATAAAAAAGTAAGAAGGAAAGAGAAAGCATAAGGGATTCAATAAGGTTAACCTGTTTACATTCCTACATGGGAAAATGATACTTGTAACTCCTAAAAAATTTCTCATTACTAGAGCAGTTAGAAGGAGTGTACATAGACAGTTGTGAGTTGAATATGATGGGATGATTATTTAAGAAAATATAATTAGAGGGTGAGAAAGAAGAATGCACTGGGAGAAAGGAAAAGGGAGAGGTGGAATAGGGTAAATTATGTGACATAAAAGAGGACTAAAAGAGATTTTACAATAGAGGGTAAGGTGGGGAAAGGGGGGAGAGAGGAGTGGCTCAGAGGGGGAAAAACATACACACTGTAGTATAGAAATCTCTTACCATACAGAAAAGTAGGAGGGGAAGAGGATAAGGTAAGGCAGGGGCTTATAGAAGGGAGGGCAGAATGGGGGAGGTGAAAGTCAAAAGCAAAACACTTTTGAGAATGGATAGGGTGAAAGAAGAGAGCAGGATAAGTGGGAAAAACAGATGGAGGGAAATAAGTACTTGGTAATCAGTGTGAAAAATATTTTTACTGTAAGTTTCTCTGATACAGACCTCATTTCTCAAATATATAGAAAACAGAATCAAATTTATAGAAAAAAAGAGCCATTCTTCAACTGGCAAATGGTCAAAGGATATGAACAGGCAGTTTTTAGACAAAGTAATCAAAATGATTTATAGTCATATAAAAGAATGTTGTTCTAAATCACTATTGATTAGAGAAATGTAAATTAAAACAACTCTGAGTTATCACCACACAACTATTAGATTTGCTAATGTTATATAAAAGGAAAATGACAAATGTTGGAAGGGATGTGGGAAAATAAAACACTAATGTATTGTTGGTGAAGTTGTATACTGATTCAACCATTCTGGAGAGCAATTAGGAACTGTATCAAAAAGGGTGTAAAACTATGCATATCATTTAACCAAGCAATATAACTACTAGGTCTGTAACACAAAAAGATAAAAAACAAAAAGGAAAAGGACCTATTTGTATAAAAATATTTATAGCAGTTCTTTTCATGGTGGCAAAGAATTGGAAATTGAGAGAATGTCCATCAATTGGGGAATGTCTGAACAAGTTATTGTACATGATTGTGATGGAATATTATTGTGCTATAAGAAATGATGAGCAGGATGCTCTCAGAAAAACTTGGAAAGACTTACATGAACTGATGATGAATAAAGTGAGCAGAACCAGAACATTGTACATAGTAACAACTATATTGTATGATGATCTACTATGAGTAACTTAGCTCTTCTCAGCAATACAATAATCCAAGACAATTGTGAAGGACTTATGATGAAAGGTGCCTTCCATTTCCAGAGAAAGAACTAGTGGAGCCTGAATGTAGACTGAAGACACTTTTTCTTTACTTTATTTTTTCTCCTTTTTTTGGTCTCTTCTTTCACAGTATGACTTACATGGACATATAGTTTGCATCACTACACGTGTATAACCTATGTCAAATTTCTTGCCTTCTCAATGATTTGGGGAGTGGAGGGAAGGAGAGAATTTGGAACTTAAAATTTGAAAAAAAAAGTTAAATTGTATTTACATGTATTTAGGGAAAAATAAAATATTAAATTAAAAAAGAATAATTGGTTCCCCTTGTAATTCATTTTATGCACTCAAAAGCACTATTTTGTTTTTGTTTGTTTGTTTTTTTCTTTTTTGAAGGGTTAAGTAACTTGCTCAAGGTTACATGGCCAGTTATTTCTGGGTGTGGTGCTGAGTATCTGAGCCTGGATTTGATCCAGGTCATCCCGACACTGGAGCCGGTGCTCTTACTTGTGAGCCACCTGGCCGCCCCTAAGCAATTGGGGTTAAGTAACTTGCTCAAGGTTACACGGCCAGGTGTTTCTGGGTGGGTGCTAAGTGTCTGAGCTCGGGATTCGATCTCCAGGTCTTCTCAACATTGGAGCCGGTGCTCTGTGCTACCTGGCCGCCCCAAAGGCACTATTTTGAGAAGGGATTCATAGACTTGATCAGACTGCCAGAGGGGTGCAGGACACAAAGCAGGGTAAGGACCCTCACATTAGAAGCAGGGGGTGGAGTAGGTGGGAGGAGACTGGTAAATCAGGCTCTTTCACAACACATGATTTAAGCTGAGTCTAAGAGGTGGAGATGGGGAGGAAAGCATTTCAGAAACGGAGCACACAGTACCTGCAAAGGCATGAAGACAAGAGATAGAGTAATGATCAGCATGGAAAACAATGTGTCTGATCAAGAATTTATTGAAGGTGGAGAGCAATGGAAGAAAGAAAATGTGTATTTTTCTGCTAGGCAAGGAGAGCTCTTAAGGTTTTATCTCCCTCTGGCAGCAAAGGCACCACCGCCAACAGGAAAAAGAAAAGGATTTCCCTTAATGGGAGAGAATCTCTTGGCCTTACCTGGCAGACCAAAAGAGTAGTATGAGGCACTATGGTACCATATATTGTGGCAACAGGAAAATTCAGAAGGGGCCAGGACAGAATGAGAGAGGATTGCAGTAAGTGCAAAGGACTTCTGTGGTTGTCCAGTCCAACCTAAAACAGAATTCCTGTTACCATATACCTGACAAATCACACTCAGTTTTTGATTGAACACTTCTAGTGTTCAATAGGGAACCCATTCCTTCTAGAGGTCAATTGCTTCCCAGAGATCTTAGGAGTCAGGAACTGACTGACCTAAGTTCACATCCTGTCTAATTTAAACTCTGGTTGTGTAGTGCTGGGCATGTAATTTTCCTTGGGTGCCAGAGGTATCAAACCCAAATCTAAAGGGAAGCACTAAATTGTGCATAAAGATGTCTAAGGACTACATAGTTACTTAGAAAACCACATGATAACATTATCTATATTCTAATGTATTTTTAAATTTTGTTAAATGTTTCCTAATTACATTTTGACTAAGAGAAAGTGCTTACCTCCATCAGTGGAAGGAGTTTCCTCACCAGAGAGTTTCCTATCCCAATGAAATCAATCACATATCCAGTCTCCATCCTGCCTAATTGTTTGGAAACTTTTTCCTGGGATCAGACCTAAATTTAGCTTCTCAGGTATTACTTCCTATCATTCGCCATCATTGCTTTCAAGACCAAGTCGTATATATCTAAGCCCTTTTCCCACATAACAGCCATTTACATATTGAAAGAATAGTTGTCACATGTGTCCCAAATCATTTTATGGGTAAACATGCCCAGTTCATTCAACTGATCGTCTTATGGTATGAGCTTAGGGCCCCTCATTACTGGTCATCATCCTCCTACTTATTTATCCCTGGTTTATATCAATGTCCTTCCTCAAATGGACTGCCCTGAATGTCAATAACTCCAGATTTTGTCTGACCAGGACAGAGTACAGAGGATCTATTGCTTCCACATTACCAGAAACCATACCTCTCTTAATGCAAGATTATATTTTTTGGGTTGACAGTCATATCATATTGTGGCCACCATCCACTAAAACTCCTTGAACTTTTGTAGTTTACCATGCCACCCCATCTTGTCTGGACATGACAGCTAGCTTCTGCTGGGCTTATGGGATTACACATTAAGAACTGGAAGGGGTCTTAGAAATTGTGGATTCCAATCCCTTATTTTATAGATCAGGATAATGACATGCAGGGAGTTCAAGTGACTAGCCCAGGGTCACAAAGTTAGTAAGGGTGTGAGATGGAAGTTAAGTCTTTAAGGCCATCACTCTAACTACTATAGCACACTGTCTTCAATGGTTGCTGTTTGATGATCTATTGGGTGCCATGATAGATGTTAGTTTCTGCCAGGTGAGAGAATCAGTTTTCTTATTTCAGCAAATGTAATTTCAATTCATCCCTATTAAATTTCATATTATTAGGTTCATACCTATGCTATAGCTCAATGAGATTTTTTTGTCTTATTTTTGGAGGGAAGATCTAGCAGGAATAATAGGGAACTAAAGAAAATGAACAGAGGAGACAGCTGAGAAAAGCTGAAAGAAAAAAAAAAACATTTCCAGAAAGGACCAGGCAAGATAAGTTGCCATATCTGGGCTTGTAGATGACTATGGGAACTTACAGAAGACTTGGGACATGTACTAAGGGTTAGTCAATTGTAGGCATCTTTTTTGTTATTACTTTTAAAGCAGCCCTTCCCTCCCACCCAATTTTACACTGTCATATTGTGACAGGTGGCTCATTGGTCTCAGTGTGCTAGGGATGGGGTAACTTGGGTGATCAGGGGAGATCCCTGATTGGCTTGACTTGGATGTCCTCTAATCTATAGGGTCCAATTAGGAGTTATTACATCATCCCAGGAAGGAATATGTTCCTAGACTTAGAGTCTTGCTAGGATGACATTCCAATTCCTTACTGGTCACTAAGAAGGTGTATATCTCTAGTTCCTCCTAAGAAAGTGCATATCCCTATTGTCACACTGCTTGGTTCCCAAGGCTGCTTGGAAACATGGAGTTTCTCCATTATTCCTGCTACACATTTTCCTGGGTTTTCTGGGAGACCTAAGAGAAGTAATGAACACCTGTCTCCCAGCAAAGATTGCTTTATGAAATGGGGTGGTGGTGGAGTCTTTGATACAAGCATTGCATTTTGGTGGTTGTTCAGGATAGCTAGGTATCCCTGTGTATAAGCAAGAGAGAATTATATGGTGGATAGAACATGAGATGTGGAACCAAACATCTGGGTTCAAATCCAGACTCAATCACTTGCTACCTATATAAAATTGCTTCACCTTTTGGGGTCTCAGTTTCCCAATCTGTAAAACAACACGGATAGATGAGATGGCTTTGGGGGTCTCTTCTAGTTCTAGTTCCCCAGAACTCCAGATTCAGCATTTCCCCCCATGATCTGTCTTATTTGCTTGCTCATGTTTTTATTTCTTTTTCTTCTAATGGCATTCCTAAAAAATTTTCTTGTAACAAAAGATGCCTGAAGAAAACGATTCTTCTTTTTCTAGTTCTTCCATTTTTATGGTTGCTGGAATCATCCTTCCAAAGTATATGAGCTTTACTTCATGTTACTTGAAATAAAGAATGCCGCAGATGGCCGACAGTTCAGGCATTACTTTGGTTCGATGTTGCTTTAGGGGTAACAATATTGGGGAATGACTTATTGTCCCACTAGCTCCAGATTCAGGAGGCTATATATTTTCTCATTTCTCACTGGCGTTAAAATCCCGAGAGCACCTCTGGATGTTATTATATCCCTGCTCCTCTTGCCAATAACAGAAATGAGTAGGGAGGGAGCTGGGACTGGGGATAGAGGGCTCACCATGCGTGGACAAGAGACTGTCTATTTGACCCTACAGCAATATTCATATGTAAGGTAAACCGCAAGATAAAAAAGTTACAGAAAAGTTTTCTGTTGCTAAACGGAAATTTATGAAACTTTTCCTGTTTCATTATTTCCTTCCTGATATGATGGTGCAAAGTCACTACCCAAGGTTATGTTTCAATATGACAAAAGTCCCCATATGAAATATATTTTTCTCTCTGTATGTATATGTACTAACGCTCAGGGTAACCACACTTAAATAATTTCTAAGAATCCCTTTGTTTTCTCCAGTTTATTTGTCATATGAGCAGTGCAAAGAAGGTAAATAAATATCTCTGTTTCTGTGGTCAGGACTACTGAATCATGATGGGTCAACTGTCTTTTTCAACATAAAATTCAAATTGCTTTTAAAAAGAAGAAACATTAGGAGAGGGCCAGTGAGTGGTCAGTGATATGCTCTCTTAACAGTAGGATTGGCTGCTCCATTCTAATTCACTTCAATTCAATCCAGTCTAATCCAGTCCAGCCCAATCCAGCAAACATTTATTAAGCCATCTGTTATGTATTGTGTTAGACACTGGGCATACAAAGATAATATGGAGAAACAATTCCTGTCCTCAACAACTTATACTCTATAGGGCATATGACTTGGTTGGAGGTGGTGATGGAGGAAGAGATGCTGCTGATGGTAAGTGCCCTTCCAGGAAATTTTGCACCACCTTATACCTTAAAGATCCCTTTCAGAGGAGTAAGGTGGAGGTTTCAAGTAGCCAATGCTGGAAAATAAACAAGTATATTTAGATGGCCATATAACTAAGCTTGATGGACTAGTGGCTAAAGTCTTTTGAGGGACGTGCTTGAATATTATTTTGCTACTAATCATTGGGAAAATAAGATATAGGAAACAATGATAAACTGTTAGACAGACATAACATGGTCAATGTTGTAGACTTGGATAGAATTGGAGCATCTGTGGGTACCCACTAACTCATGTGTGGATTCTTCCAGACAATGTACCCCATTCTCAAGGTACACTGTATGCCGCCTCAAAACCACAGTTCATGAGCCCCCACTGACACAGCCACTTTTATTAGTCAGCCAAAAGACAAAATAGTTCAAAGCAAAGGTATTTAATTAAGTACTTAAGTAGGAAAACTAGCAATAAAACATTCTCCTCTCCCACAAATCTGTGCTAGAGTCTTCCACGAATATATATACATACATATGTATATATACATATATATACATACATACACATACATACATATATACATATATATACATATATAGTATAAGTAGAGAGAAAGAGCATACACCTAAGGAACATGTGGGTAAAGGCCATATAAAGGGATTATATAGTCCTGCTACATGTGTGGAACTTATACCTCTGACAGTGCAGGGCAATGGCATCATCTGGTGATATCACCACATTGGTACTGGGGAAAGGGGGGGGGCGCTACTCCTTCCTGGTCTCTTGTAGAATGTGATCTAATATCTTCTAGGCATGGGAGTGTCACAAACAGCTTTGACTAAATGTTGATAGCTACTGATCTTTCATGGTTCCTGCTTGTATGTGTTTCACTAGTCCTATGGTAGCTGTTGGCTGCTGTCAGACAAGCTTCAACTGTGCAGTTAGGTGTAGAGGTTCTTATTGCTTTTATCTTACGGCTTCATTTGGAGTCCCGGGGGGTGGGGATATGTCTCTTCTTCATAATAGAAACAGTGACTTCTCTTCTTTTGGTTTAAAACACAGGACAATTAGACTATAGCACTTCTAGAAAAGAAAGGTCCTTATATATCCAGTCAATGAAATAAAGGAAACATGCTTAGTGGTTTTTCCTACAGTAAGGAGGGTTTAATCTGTTTTCAGAAGCTTGATTTAAAATGGGAATTTCCTCTCTAAAATGAGATTCCTTGATTTAGGAGCCAAGTTTATAGAATATGGTCTAGTCGGCTATCTGATCAATGCTTACCAACAGAATATTCTGGGGGTGGGGATAGCCCTTAGTAATCCTTTAGTACCTATTAAGTGTTGTAAAGACCCAAGGCCAGTTTCTTCCTTCATGTGCTTTCCCCCAAAATCACCATAAGTAGGTTGGAAATTACCAAGGTCAACAACTATACTCAAATGAAGTCTCCTGAGTTTCAGAGAAATACAAGTTTCAATGTAACCTTGATAAACCAGTAGGATCTCTCCTCATTCCCCATTCAATGAATGAGCCCAAGTCCTAGGACCCCACAACCACATTCTTGTGACTCCCTGACCTGTGTTTTGTTGTTGTTCAGTAGTCTCAGTTGTGTCTGACTCTTCATGGTCCCATTTGGGGTTTTCTTGGCAAAGATACTGGAGTGGTTTGCCATTTCTTTCCCCACTTTAGAGATGAGGAAATTGAGGCAAACAAGGTTAAGTGACTTGCTCAGGGTCACACAGATGGTAAGTGTTTGAGGATGGATTTGAACTCATGTCTGCCTGACTCCAGGTCCGTGTTGGACCATAATCCACTGTGCCACCTAGCTGGGCCCCATCATTTCTCCCCTGACCTGTAAGTATTGCTAGTAAAAATGGTGTTTTGCTTATAACCTGATCCCTTCTTCGTGTGGTTTTCTTTTTCTCCTGCCTCTATCAATATTGAAATTAAAATTCTTGAGAGATATGTCAGGAAACCAAGGTCACATGGCTAGTAAGTGTTAAGTGTCTGAGGCTGGATTTTGAACTCAGTTTCTCCTGACTCCAGGGCCAGTGCTTTATTCACTGCACCACCTAGCTGCCCCTACTTTTCACTTTTAGAGAATGTAGAAAGCAAAGGTTAAGGAAGCACAATTTAAGTCCCAAAAGTAGGGACACCTTGCTTTTCTGCCAGATAGCAGAACTGGGACTAGAGGACTTGCTCCCTAAACCCACGCTCCTCAGGTTTTCCCCTCACCCCACACAACATAAGCAACAAAGGGAAAGATGCTTAATATTTCTTACGTGCCAGGTATGGCACTAAAGTCAAGGTATATGAAAAAAGATTAAAATCAGTCCCTGCTCTCAAAGGAGTTTATGTTCTAAAAGGATGAGGGGGGGACAACATGTAAATAAATAGTTACAATAAAGGTGCATAGACTCAAAAGAAGATAACCTTAGATCCTTAAAGGTAGCATTGAAAACTTTAAGTCTTTTTAAACCTCAACTTACTGCCTATCAAGGGCTATGTCTCTGTCTCAAGCTGCTATGTGACTTAGAGTAAGAAATTCCTGTCGGATCTGTTTAATATGTGACTGGTAAACTGCATCTACTCTGCATTATTTTAGAGGTTACACTTCTAATAAACTCCCAAGAATAGTCTGGGTCTGACTTCCTTATCCCTACTCCCTCTAAAAATTCTTTTGGTCTCCTACAAATGAATGGATAAATAGGAGGGGGAAAGACAAAACACTTTTGTTTAAAATTCTTGCCTTTGTGACAGATATGTACAAAGCCTCAAAGTTTTCTAGGCTTGGAGCCCCATCCTACAGAATGGCATCACAAAAAGTCCCATAAGTATCTCTTTGGCATCAACTAAGTTCTTCAAAGTAACAATTACACTCAGCTGAAATAAACCATTTTAAAGAAAGTGAAAAACCAAGTCTAGAAATTGGAGTGATTGCTCACACAAATCTTGAATGTTAAAAGTCATGCACACACTTGCAAATCAAAATATTTGATTTGTCACAAATGTGAACAATGATTTTAAGTATTATTATTATTACCACACCTAATAACAAGACTCAAACTATTTTTCTAGGTTTATCTAACTACAGAAAGTGACAGTGAGGATGACATCTCTGTTTAGTTCCACATATGCTTCACAATAGCTCTTTCAAGTGGGATTATCCATGTTGGATATTTGAGTTGGAAAAGAAAAAAAATCCCTCTTTTACTAGCAAGGCACTCATTTTCCAAGACAGCTTAGGTGTCTCTGTGGGTAGATTGTTACTCTTGGAGGTAGGAAGATCTGAATTAAAATATAGTCTCATATACTTACTAGTCATATGACCTTGGGAAATTTACTTACTTTTCCCCATCCTCAGTCTTCATCTGTAAAATGGGGATAAGAATAGCATCTACTTCACGGGATTGTCGTGAGGATTAAATGAATATTTTGTATACCTTAATATGCTAAATAAATCCTATGTATTGCTATCCTTATTCCACAACTGTTGTGAAAACAGTTAACAAAGGGAAACTTCCTTTCTATTTCCCCTTTGCTGGATGGCAAGCTGTCTACTCAATAATGAACTCCCCTTCATTTTCACTCAGGGATCAGTATCCCCACCTACACCATCCCCAAAGAGTAGAAGGAGAAGGGTATGACGCAGAATAATACCAGTCAGAGTTGCCACGTCTTGTGGGGGATGGCAACATCACAAGGTTCAGAGTGTAGGCTGCCATTGCATTATCCTCCCTCTCCAACCCCCATCACACAGGGCTTTTTCCATTGTGCAATGATGTGATCAATCACAAAGTTATATATTAGGCTAAACTGTGGGAAAAACCATCACCTACCACAGATGACAGATTAATATGAAGAAGTTGGGCACAAGAAGGAGAAATCTTAAGGATGAATTCTGGAGAAAACAGCAACCTGTTTGAGGAAGGGGTTTCTCCCAAAATTTGACCCCATTTACTAACAAGAAGTAAACTTTCAACAACCCGAGTCAGTAGGCAGGAAGCCACTTCCTCAAAGCCCATTAGCACTGTGTTCAAAGGCTCCTTGAAATTCTCACTCTGTGATTTCTTCTCTGACCTCTTCCTCTGTTTCAGTACTTTGGTTATTTGTACTATAGGCCCTATTTCTTCATCTCCTCTAGGACCTTAAAATAATTTAGGACAAGGAATTTCATCTTATTTATCCAAGAGGGGTATTAGCATGATGTGGTGGTGAGGGCACTGAACTTGTCTAGAGTCAGGAAGAAGGGTTCAAATCCTGCCCTTGGACATTTACTAGCTGATGAAGAGCACTTAGTAAATAAACATTTATTAAGTGCCTCCTGTATGTCAGGTACTGTGTTAAGCCTTTAGTCTCTCTGTGTCTCATTGTGAAAATGGGAACACTGGATGTGATGACTGCTGTGTTCCTGGCAAGTTCCACATCTATGATGCTGTGAGTGCCCTCACACAATACCTCCTATATATTGGTCTTTTTATATTGAGAAAACATGTGAGATGTCCTGTGAGAGTCCCTTAATTTGAATGTCAACTCTTACTCGGTTGGTACTGCTAGATGGCTTAGTAGATAGAGTATTGAGTTTGGAGTGAGGAAGATCTGAGTTCAAATTCAGCCTCAGACACTCACCAGCTGTGTGACTGGTCATTTTACTCCATTTGCTTCAGTTTTCTCATCTGTAAAATGAGATGGAGAAGAAAATGGCAAACCACTCTATGTCTCTGCCAAGAAAACCCTAAATGGGGTAATGAAAAGTTGTACATGAACGAAATGACTAAACAACAAAATATGTTACTTATTACCTTGTCCTTAGATAAGAGTTATTGCACATAAAGATGGAAGCAGACTTACAAATGATTATTAGTCTTCCTTCCCTGTACTTCATTTTACACATGAGCAAATGGAGACCCAGAGAGCATAGAATCCTAGGTCTAAGGGTGGAAGGTTACTTTGAAGTTATTAAGTCTAATCTTCACACTTTAAAGACAAGGAAACTGAGCCTCAGAGATTGTAGGGTCATAGATATAGAGCTGGAAGGGACTTTCAAGGTCATCATTTTATAGGAAAGGAAAATGAGGTTTGTGACTTACCCAAGGTCACCTAGGTAGTAAGTGCACAGCTGGGATCTGAACTCAGGAACCCTGACTCCAAATCTATCACTTTCAGGAAGATCTGAGTTTGAATACTGCTTTAGACACATATACTTCCAAAACTAGACAAAGGATAATTTTTTTCTCTTCCTCTTCCTTTTCAGGTTGTAATCAGAAATGTAGGCCCAGAATTCCTAATCTAGGGTCCACATATGCTCAAGAATCAGTAGAGATTTGAGGAGATCTGAAAATATGGATGAGAAAAACCCACATCTTTATTTTCACTAATACTTAAGTAAAATTGAGTATTTTCTTCAATTACTTAAATCATTATTCTAGGAAGGGGTCCCTAGCCTTCATCAGACTACTAAAGTGTTCCAGAACACAGAAAAGGTTAAGAACTTTTGATCCAGAGTTGGAAGAGATCTCTGAGATCACTGCATCTAGTACAATACACTTATTTTACTAATGAGGAAACTAAGGCCCAGGGAGGCTGTTACTTGCCCACAGTCACTCAAACAGCAAGTATCAGAGGTGGAATTTGAACCCAGGTCCTGTGGCTGCAAAGTCAGTGCTCTTTTCACTGTATCGGGGGGCCCCTGAAGGATATGTCAAGTACATAATCTACTTGCAAACATTGGAAGTTGATCTGTTGAGTCATATTCAATATGGTAGCTTACCATAGTGGTTACAGTTATAAACTTGGAGTCAGGAAAACTTGCATTCAGGCCTATTTCTGACATTTCTTAGTAGTGTGATCATTATTGACTCACTTAATTTCTCTAAGCCTAAATTTCCTCATTAATAAAATGCAGATAATAATACTTTCTGTGAAAAGGCATTATGGTGTTAATGATAATAATGGATAAAGAGTTATCCATTGGACCAAGAAGTCCCAGGTTCAATTCCTCCCTCTGACACATACTGGCTATGTGACTCTGGACAAGTCACAACCCCTAAGTTCTTTAGGCAACTCTTTAAGATGATAAGTTGCAAAGACAGTATCTACCTGCTAGGCTATAGGGAGTTTCCTTATCTGGGAGTTCCCCATACCTAAGAAATTACTGGTTTGGTCCTTATCTAGTCTCTCTCCTAATATCCTTAGTACTTATCTCATAAGGTTGTTGTCAAGATTCTAGCTAACAGACTCTAGATTCTTTTACTTATATTTGATATCCTGGGCCATCATTTATAAAGTATATAAAAAACCTGATTTGTTCAGTTTAAAAGTCCTACTATTCATGCCTGACTCAATAGACTTTTTTCTTCTATTTGATTCTTCTTCTCTGTAAGCAGTTGGCTGTCCTGAAATTTACAACCAAGGTGTGTAAAGAAATGCTCCACCAAAGATTTTTCCTGTTATGGAATGTTGATTATATTCATCTTTTTCTTTTTTTTGGAGGAGGGGGCAGGAGTCCAATTAGAGGCATTTAGGTGAGATTATGGGTAGAGTACTCGATTTGGAGCAAGGAAGACCTGAGTCCAAATCTAGAATCCAGTTTTTGTTAGTTGTATAATATCTAGCAAGTTACTTAAGCATTGTCTTCCTTAGATTCCCTATTTGCAAAATGGGAGTCATAAGATCATCCTCTTACCCTCTTCCTGAGGTTACTGTGAGGATAAAATAACATTTGTAAAGTTTTTGGTACAGTGGTTGTCATATAAATATGGCCACCAGTGGATAGACTGCCATTTCCATCTCCAGCTCATTTTACAGATAAGGAAACTGAGGCAAAGAGGGACAAGTGACTTGCCCAGGGTCACACAGCTAATAAGTGTCTGAGGCCAGTTTTGAACTCATGAAGATGAGTCTTTCTGATTCCAGGAACTTCCTTCTTTTATAGATGAGAAAAGGTAGTCACAAACAGACTTGTCCATGATCAGAGAGCTAGGTAAGGGTTAAGAATCAGTATCTGAACCTGTTTTCCTTGTCCTGACTTTTTTTGTTATAACCACACCAAGCTGTCTGATCATTATTATCAACCCAACTTGAATTCTTTTCTTCAATGATGGGAAAAATCTATGTGGGATGAGATTTAAAATTGTTCTCCTATCCCATACTTCAAGAAGATTAATCTTAATTTCTTCCTCTAATAAGGTTTTTAACCTCGATCTGTAAATTTGTTTAAAATTTTTTTGATAACTATTTAAATAAAAGTTACAATCCTAAGTACATTATTTTATGCATTTGAAGTCATGATGCTGGGCTGCTAGGTGGCACAGTGAATAGAGCACCAGCCCTGGAGTCAGGAAGACCTGAGTTCAAATCTGGCCTCAGACACTTAACACAAAAGCTAGCTGTGTGACCTTGGGCAAGTCACTTAACCCCAATTGCCCTCCAAAAAAAGCATAAAAAACCAAAACCAAAACTAAAGTCACAATGCTGAGAAGGGGTCAAGAGGCTTCATCCAGATTGCCAAAGGGGTCCACGGCCCAAAGAAGGTTGAGAACACCTGCCTAGGATAACCTCACCCACATTCTGCACTGATCTTGATTCTTCTGTCTCATTTGCTTTCCTGTAAGAGTAAAGCTATTTATGTGACCCCTTCGATTTAGCACAAAATCAAGGAGGCAGACTTAAATCTCTGTGTACTCTGGCATTTTGATATTAAAAGTGAAGAAAAACAGAGCCTTATCATTTTTCTTCTTATTATTTAAAACAAAACCCTCATTTTTCACATTAAATTGAAAACAAAACTATATACAATGAGGAATCATTCTTCAGGGTAGCATTGGGTTTATTTAAGGTGATAGCTCAGGCAGAAAAATTTCATGTGAAATATTAATTGTAGTATTCAAACTGATTGTGAGTTACTTTAAAAAATTTCTCTTGTAACTCAATTCAACAAGCATTTTGTAAGCTTCCAAAAAGTTCCAAGAGCTGGGAATACAAGGACAAATCCAAAACTTTCTCTGTCCTCAAGGAGTATATAGTCTATGGGGAAGTGGGGAGTAGTTGTGAAGCATCCATATAGATAAGTAAATAGGTAGTAATTTCAGAAAGGAGAGGATACTATATGGGGGATAGGAAGGGTGTGGAAGAGGAGAAGTTATAGTAAAAAAGTTTCACCTGGTTTGAGTCTTTAAGTTTAAGATTCCAAAGGGAAAGGGAGCTGAGACACTATTTCTGGCACACATGGCAATCTTTGTAAAGGTGCAGAGGTTGGAGATGGAATGTTAAATTTTCAGGAACAGCAAAGTACAGTAGTTTGACTGGAATGGATGGTGAATGAATCAGGAAAAAGTTTTCCTGGAAAAATTAGCAGGAACCACACTGCTCAGTTAAGCCATTCATATTTTATGCCATTGAGGGTTCTTGAGCATTGGAGCAGCATCATTTGACCTAAATTTTAGGAAGACTATTTTGCAGCTATAAGAAGCATCTACTGCAAAGGGGAGAGCCTGGGAGCACATTATGGCGATCATAATTAGAAGCAGTTGTGGAAAGGTCTAGCTTGACTTCCTTGAAGGACAAGCATTGAATTCGACACCAAATTCAGTCAAGTAGAGTAAGTTTCCAAAATATTGCTGGTAGTTTTGTATGATTTCCTGGTTCACATTCATGTCAGAATAACATACTGCCATGTCTTAGGGAAATATTCTTAGTGGTAGAGAAGTCAGGGTCCTAGAATCAGTGAATCTAGGGTGTTTCTGGGGCTTGGTAAATGCTTTTATTTTTATTTTTGCTTTTTGGAGGGCAATTGGGGTCAAGTGACTTGTCCAAAGTCACAGGGCTAGTTTTTTGTGTTAAGTGTCTGAGGCTGGATTTGATCTCAGGTCTTCCTAACTCCAGGGCCAGTGCTCTATTCACTGCGCCACCACCTGCCCCCAGAGTAAATGCTTTTAGAGGATGAAGCAGAACCATAACTACGGATTTTTATTACTGGGCCAAGTACTACAAGCTATGCTCAAGGCAAGTGACTAGAACAGATTCTTCATGGGAGGGGCAAGGGGGTAAATCACCCCCATCAGGGGGACAGAAATCCCAGGACTCCAAGTCTGCTATCTGGTAGATGCTAAGTGCTATTGTTTCTTTGGTGAAGGGTCACAAGAGTGGTCAATGCCTTCTGAGGTCCTAACCTGGGAAAGGAAACTAGTCCCTTGCCTCACTGATGACTGTGGCATTGGGTCAACATTGAATACCAATGGCTAGAGTCAAGGGGACTTAGGTGCAAATCCTATCTCTGATGCTTACTACTTCTGTGACCACAGATGGGTCACTTGGAACTCAGTTTATCCATCTGTAAATTGAGAGGATTGGACTAGCTTGTCTCTGAGGTCTCTTCCAGCTCAACATCTATGGACCATTGTGTGGCATCATTGATAGATTACTATAACTGGAGATGGGGAAGATCAAGGGTTCAAATTCAGCTTCAAACATTTCCTTTCTGAAGCCTCAGTTTTCGGATCTTTGTAAAGGGGATGGTACTAGCACTGACTTCCCAAGTGCAGAAAGTGCTTTGTTAACTTGAAGCACTCTATCAGTTTCAGCTATAAACTGCCCTTGTAAGGTTCTTCAGTAGAGATCACCCCCGCCCTATCATGTCACTACTCTCTGCTCATGTAATCTTTAGATTTACATGGATTGATAGATAAAGCATTAAATAGCAAGGGCATACTACGTGATTACGCTTTTCTGGGTACATAAGCTATTGGCTATGGGAGACTGTGCTATAGGAAATTAGACTAACAGAGGGAAGAGAGAAAAGATATTTGTTGTAGTTGAGAGAGCACTGGAGTTAGGAAGACAAGGGTTTGAAGCCTGCCTTAGACACTTCAGAGTTGTGGGAGCCTGGGCAAGTCACCTTGTTGAAGTCTCAGTTTTTTTGATAGTAAAATGGGGATAATAACATCACCTACCTCACAGGATAATCATGAGGGTCAAATTAGAGGGTTTTTCATATCTCTGATCATTAAACAAATATCAGGTAAACAACTTTAAATAAATAAAATTTTAAATAAATATTATTATGCCAGAAAAAAGAAGAGAGATTTAAATACATGTTGTCAGGGGCATCTAACTAATCTCCTCCCTCCACAGATGATAACTTACTTTAATCATTATTTTTTTTAAGCAATTGGGCTTAAGTAACTTGCTCAAGGTTACATGGCCAGGTATTTCTGGGTGGGTACTAAGTGTCTGAGCCCAGATTCGATCCCAGGTCATCCCGACTCTGGGGCCGGTGCTCTTACTCGCTGTGCTACCTGGCCTCCCCTTAATCATTCCTTTTAATAAAATCACAGGCTTTCACCATTCTAAGAAATGAGACAGCAACAAGTTTGGTCACCAAAATGTGTAAACCACTTAATTTTTTATCCTGATAAATTCATTTAACTCTATGTTCACTTAAAGACATTTTAGTTACCTATTGGCTCCCATGAATCTATTGGGTCTTCTTTCCCAGTGAGGAAAAACAACACTAAATTTATGAAATATAAAACAAATAACTTTGTCTTGCTGGGCCTCAGTTTCCTATGTGAAAACAATGCTGAAATAGACAATCTCCATGGCTCTGGCAGGTCTAAGTCCCATACTCCTATGATCTAGACCAGTGGTATCAAACTGAAACTGAAATAGTGGCCACTAAACTGTATATCCTTTCACATGCTGGCTTAGTTTTAAAATGTAATAATATTACTTATATTTTGTTATAATTTTATAAATTTTATTAAATACTTTCAATTACATTTAATCTGATTTGAGTTATACTCAGGAGTGTTATAGCCCATGTTTGACCTCTCTGTTCTAGACAACTGGAACATTTCTATAGCCATTGCCACTGGATTAATTCCTTTGGGTAGTTATTATTATTTGGCATGAACCTATTCAATGGTAGGGTATGTATAGGGCAAAAATTTATTTTAATTTATTATTATATATGTATATTTATCTATTTAGTCATAAATCACATATTTATGAAATTCTATATATTATATTTTATATATTCTGTGGCTTTATTCTTTTTTTTTTTAAAGCAATCGGGGTTAAGTAACTTGCTCAAGGTTACACAGCCAGTTATTTCTGGGTGTGGTGCTGAGTATCTGAGCCCGGATTTGATCCAGGTCATCCCGACACTGGAGCCGGTGCTCTTACTCGCTGAGCCACCTGGCTGCCCCTAAGCAATTGGGGTTAAGTAACTTGCTCAAGGTTACACAGCCAGGTGTTTCTGGGTGGGTGCTAAGTGTCTGAGCCCGGGATTCGATCGCCCAGGATTCGATTTCCAGGTCTTCTCAACACTGGAGGTTTTATTCTTAATGAGTATGGTGCAGTGGAAATCAGCACTAGATTTAGAGACTGGAGACTTAGATTTAAACTCTACCTATTAAGTTTAGAGAGGTCCATCACCCTGTGGTTAGTCAGTCAGTCAATAAGTATTTATTAATTATTTACTATATGCCACACGTTATATTAAGTGCTGGTGGCTGGTTACATGGTGATGAACATTCTGGCCATGGCAATTCCTGAAGTTATACAGGCTCTGTCACTGCCTCAGTAGAGATACTGATATCAATATCAATGAATGCTGACAGAAAGCAAAACCTTTCTGTTATCTATGGGGGAAAAAACAAGAAAAGAAAAGACCAAGAAGGCTATTTTTATCCAAAGGTAAATGCCAATTCCTGGAAGCTATGTAAAGCAATTATTTTGTCCTTAAATGACTAATGCTTCTGGGAACTATAATATTATTCAGTATAATTATGTAGGATTATAACCACTGCCCTAGTACCTGTTAAAGGTTAAGTTTATGGGAGATACAGACTCATTTGAAAACTTGAGCCTCCATTTTGTTTCCAGATCTGTAGAATGAAGCACAAACTGAACTGACAGTATATTGTGATGACTTAAGAGTCAGTGTTCTTAATCTTTTATGTGTCTTGGATCCCTTTGGTAGTTTGCTAAAGTCTATGGGCCCCTTTTAAGAACCATATTTATAAATACATAAAACAACATACACTAGATTGAAATAGTTATCAAAATATTAAGAAAAAAACCTCATTCATGGACCCTAGATTGAGAACCCCTGTTTTAACATGTAAAAGTTGGTCAATATCAGTGATCAGGTTTTGGAAATTTTAGGAAATGTCACATTGTTGAGTTGAATTGAAAGAATTTTACCTCCATTGGGCCAATTATCTTAAATTCAATTCTACTAAGGACCTCTCTCTTTAATTTCTTTTTTTTTTTTAAAGAAATTGGGGTTAAGTAGCTTGCTCAAGGTTACACAGCCAGTTATTTCTGGGTGTGGTGCTAAGTATCTGAGCCCGGATTCGATCCCCAGGTCATCCTGACACTGGGGCCAGTGCTCTTACTCGCTGAGCCACCTGGCCGCCCCTCTCTTTAATTTCATACCTTGAAAAGGCAAGTGTCAATAACCAGCCCATTGTTGTGGGCAGAGTAGTTGAGGGTTTAAAATTTATCTTGTAGGCAACTAGGTGGTGTAGTGGATAGTGTACTGGGCCTGGAGTTAGGAAGACTTTATCTTTCTGAGTTCAAATATGGCCTTCAACACTAGCTATGTGACTCTGGGCAAATCACTCAACCCTCTTTGACTCAGTTTCCTTATTTGTAAAATGAGCTAGAGAAGGAAAAGGAAAACCACTCCAGAATGTTTGCCAAGAAAACCCCAGATGGGGTCATGAAGAGTTGGACAGGACTCAACAACAATAACAACTACAATGAAAAATTATTTTGTAAACCTTCAGGGGCTTTCAGGATTTTGTGAAATAATGGATTGGAAGGGGAGGCATCTGTCAGAGCCCATGGGCAATTCCTCACGCTGGGGAGCAGCCACCTTAGTTGTGTCTCTGCCAGTTACTAAGGATAAAGCACTCATTTCCCCCTGTTGTAGGCAGACATGATGACTCTTTAAATATTGATGATGGCAATGTTATTTTTGTCTTCAGAAGACCTCCTCTCCTCTAAAACAGTCTTGGGAGACAGGCAGGGTGTGATTAGAATCATGGGTTTCAAAAAAACCAAGGTTCTGGGATCATAAGAGATATTAAGGATTACTGGGTCCAATCCCCTCATTTTACAGATGAGGAAACCAAGGCTCAAATAAATGAATGCTTTGCTCAGGGTCGTGCAGTTAATATGTGTCTGAGACAGAATTCAACCCTAGGTCTTCCTGTCATTAAACCTAGTGTTCCAGATAAGAAAACTGAAATTAAGAAGTATGACTTCTTGAAGGTCTATGTAGCCAATTAGTCACAAGCCCAAGGTCATTAAACTCGATGGCTTCTAAGACCCTGTCCAGTTCTTAACTCTAAAGTCCCATGCCCACAGATCTCTTTTTACCATCCCTTAGAGATTGTCGTGTTAGCCACAAAAGATGGGATTTTTCTAAGATTAAAACCAGAGGTTGTATACTGGAAACTCCCTTGATTTCTAAGTATGGATTTTGAATTTTTACTGGATATTTATTAATGAGAAATTAATTCATCGATCAATCAGCAAGCATTTATAAAGGCCCAGGCTAAGTGCCAGGTTCTGTTTGTTGAACAGACCCTCATTTTAACTATGTAGGACAGAACAGAAACTCAGGTTAAACAAACAGGAAAGAAAACACGCTCACAGAGCAATATTTCATAGAAAACTTCAATTCGTAAACATACATCTCTGGAGACTGGCTAATGGGAGATGCCTGTTTATCACCCCAGGGCTTTTACCCTGGCTGCTCCTAACCCATTCTGATAACACCTGATCCTACCTGGGATCTCATGCATAGGTCCTGCTTAGAGGGCACATCTTGATAACTCCTGCTTCAGTTCAGCAGCCAATCTCTTTCCTGGAATTTAAGCTGCAGCTTTCGCTTTAGACTCCCAAACTCTTAATTGTTCCTTTTCTGCCAGGGTCCTGACCCACCTTTTCTGAGCTAACCAAAGGGAAGGCATTGAGTTGCCTTTCAAGTTCTTTTGGCTGTAATAATAATAGTAATAAGAGGAATGTCATGTACATGACTTAAGGTTTATAAAGGAGCAGCCAAATGTCACAGTGCTTACAGTGCCTGGACCTGGAGTCAGGCAAATATGAGTTCAAATTTGGCCTCAGACTTTGATTAGCTGTTTGACCCTGGGAAAGTCACTTAACTGTTTGCCTCAGTTACCCAATTTGTAAAATTAACTGCAGAAGGAAATAGCAAACCTCTCCAGTGTCTTTGCAGTCTCTGAAATGGGGTCACAAAGAATCAGACATTACTAAAACTACTGAACAATAATAAGGTCACATAATCTCTGTCTGCCTCAGTTTCCTCAACTATAAAATTGGTATCATAATAGTACTTAATTCCTAGAATTGTTGTTAGGATACAATTAATAACATTTATAAGGCACTTAGCACAGTACCTAGAACATAACAAACATTATGTAAATATTATCATCACTTAGCCTCTCTCCATCTCAGTTTCCTCATCTGTAAAATAAGAAAAATAATAGCATCTACTTCCCAGAGTTACTGTGATGATAAAATGAGTGAAGGTACTTTGCAGACCTTAAAGTGGTATATAAATGTTAGTTGGTATTGCTATTGAAATGGACATTGCAGCAGGATTCAGAGGCAAAGGATTGGGGTTCAAATCCTAGCACTGTTGCTTTCTACTTGTGTTAGGGTGTAGGGTTGGATCTGTGATTTCTCTGGTCCAGGGAACTCCCAGGTGAGGAAACTCTTCCCATCCAAGCAGATCAGAATCTTAGCCCTCTGCATGGAACACTGAGAGACAGTGCCAGGTCTTTCCATCTTCCAGACCTGTTCTTTATCCACTACTACTACTACCTCCTTGGGAAAATCACTTCAATTCCAGCCTCAGTTTCCCTATTTTTACAATGATGCGGTTGGAGCAAACAAACTCTCTGATCCCTTTTAGTTCTTAATATTGGATATTCTCCTTGGGTCCACTTTTGCATAAAGTAATATTTCTATGTTTGGGATGGAAGATTTCCAGGTGAGCCTCCCCAAATCAGAAGAGACTTACAGTTTTGCCTCTCCTGTCATTCTTCTTCCTTCCACTCCTTTCCCTCTCCTCTCTCCTTCTTGTCCCTCCATCTCCCCATCTTCTATCTCCCTCTTCCCTATCCACCTTTGTCTTCCTTTCTCACTGATCTTATTTCCCTTCCTTTCCTCCTCCTTTCCTCTTTTCTTCCCTCTCCCCATCTTCCTCTTCCTCCTCACTCCTCCCTCTCTGGCTCTGGCTTTCTGTTTCTCTTTCTCTCTCCTCCAATTTCCCTTCTCCCTCTCTCTTTCTCTCAGGCAAGGAGTATACTTGACTTCATCTACATACAATATTTGTTTACTTAATTAACTGCCACTTAGCTGTTTTTCTTAAGGAAAGGCTTCTGCCTTGCTCTCGAGTAGTGCCAGAAGAGATTTTTTTCATCAGCCCCAAGGCTTCTACACCACACCAGAAGAAGGAACAGACAATTCACTGGTTTCATTACCCTGGGAGCTTAAAGAAAGCCACTTTTAATAGAAACAAAACTGAACACTACTTGACACAGCTGTAAGGAACATATGGAACTCATTACCCCTGGAGTGTAGAGAAGTGGAAAATATAAAAAGGCTCAAAAGGCCTTAAATTTATGGAGGGACTGATCAGTAATGCAGACCCTCTGAGAATATTAACATGGGATCAGAGTTTCAGAGCTGGAAGGTTCCTCATAGGCCTTCCAGCCCAACTTTACCCACAGCTTCCCCATTCTAGGGATAGGGAAACTGAGGGCAAAGGGGGACATATAAGTTGCCCAAGATTACAGGTTATAAGTGATAAAGCTGGGATTTAAAGTCAGGTACTTTCATTCTAAGTTCCAAAAACATTCTTAGGGATGAGATCACATCACAATGGCAGAGAATGGAGTTGAACCCCGGACCTCAGTGTATTCCCTACTCAGAGATATCAGACGCACAAATATGCCTATAAATAGAATGGAATTAGATTTCTTTTCCCACAACATAAGGCCACTTCCCAGTCCCAAGGTTCCAACTTTCAACAAATACATAGTTAGCAGATAGATGGAAGAAAGATAGATGCCTCTCTCTTCCTTCCTCATCCTTCTTTCCTTCTTCATCTTTTCTTCCTTCCTTCCTTCCCCTCCCTACTTTCCTTTGCTCCCTCCCTTCTTTCATCCTTCCTTCCTCCCTCCTTCACCTTTCTTCCTCTCTCACTCTTTGCCTTCTATATGATGAGAGACAGCATGTTATAGTGAAAGAAGTCCTAAGCACACTATAAAAAGACATGAACTCAGGGTTGATCTCTGCTGCTTCCTTAAATGCATAACCTTGAGCAAGTCACTTACCCTCTCTGTAAAATTTCCCCATTTGTAACAGGAAGGGCTGGGATGAGATAATATCCATGGTTCATTCTAGCACCAAACCCAATGTTTTTCCAAGTATTTGAGATCTAAATTCCCTTCTCATTCTCAGAAATTAAGAGTTTGTGAGAAATGGCTCTGATACTTTCTGACCGCAGAAAAGTCATTTTCTACTTGGACCAATCAAAACCTCTCTGAGCGCATCTGTAAAAAGGGCACATTTGAGTTTAAGTAGGGTGAGTCCTCAAGGCGCTGAAATTTGGAGGTGCCGGCATGACTTGAAATCTCTCAGCACTGCAGAAACAACTGAGTTCAGCACTTAGCTATCAAGACTAAGTAATCAGAACAGCAAGTTGCTATTCAATCCAATTCAGCAAACATTTATTAAGTGCCTACTATGTGCCAGGTACTGGGATAAACCCTGGTGATACAGAAAGAGACAAAAGCCCCTCAAGGAGCTTGCAGTCTAATCTAATGATGCCATCTTACTGGACAGCATGCTGGTGGCTGCACCCTAGCTGAGTTCATTCCTAGTTGGCCAGTTTTCTCTTCCCCCTTCATTTTCCTTAGCAGCTTTTGAGGGTATTTTTCATTCCACTTGCCCTGAGTTTTGTTTTAGTTGTCTCGGTATCTCTCAGTGCCCCCAGCCAACTCTCGAAAACTGTTATTTACAGAGAGGGCACTAATTTGCATCATTGGAGTGAACTTCCACACTGGAAGTTCTCCACCCCAGTTGGGTATTGTCCACCACACACATGCATCCACACCAAGTGCACATAGACCCAGTATATACAGATGTTGTTGGCTGGTAGTAAAGTCTGTTACAGTAATATGGGAAATAAGCCTCCAAGTCCTTGGCCCATGGGGCACTGTCTCATGAACTGTGCTGTCCAATGCAAGTGCATCACACTTCTTTCTCCTCCCTCCATCCCTCTACCCACCCATATAGGAATAGGTATGGGGAAGAGAAAAAGGGAATCCTCAAGCGGGCTCAAGTCTCTCAGTTTTTTTTTCTTCCAACACAAGACAGCCTTAGTAACAGTTTTAGAATCCCAGCTAGAACCTGGAAGATTCCTAGGCTCACTGCTCTCAGCATCCAGGCAACTCTCCCTAAAGATGGTCAGGGAAAACAGATTATAGGACTGCTGCTTCTCCCACCCCCCGTTGCTGTGGTGGCTGTTCAGTCATTTTAGTTGTGTCTGACTTTTCATGACTTCATTTGGGGTTTTCTCGGCAAAGATACTAGATTTGTTTGCCATTTCCTTCTCCAGCTCATTTTGCAGGTGAGGAAACTGAGGCAAACAGGGTTAAGTGACTTGCCCAGGGTCACACAGCTAGCAAGTGTCTGAGGCCAGATTTGAACTCAGAAAGATGAGCCTTTCAGACTCAGGCCCAGTACTGTATCTACCGAGCCATCTAATTGCCCAGAATTTGTGCACGCACGCAGGTCCCACAAACTACCAACTGAGGCATCTGGAGTCTGTTGGTAGCTGTATTATATTAAATCCTATGGTAACAGTACACAGCATGGTGGTGGGTTTTACTCTGTTCTATTCCAGAACATCAGGGATCACAGCACAACTTTGCAAAGCATGAGTGACTCTAAACATGTCTGTCCTTCAGTGGGGAACCCTGTTCTTGAGAAGCTGCTGGATGGAAAGATGAGACACACGGCATATTTGCACCACTGACTGAATGGGAGCTAAGTTTTAGAGCATATTTGCATGTATCACGTAAGCTCCCCTATAACAGATGGTCGTGAATATACAAGGGCAACCAGCTCCAAGTTCCCAGTGGAGAACTAGGATTCCCGCCAGGGGCAAGCCAAATAAAATAATGTAAAATAAAATAAAAATTTTAAATACAGTCTGGCTAAAAACACATTTTATTTTCTCCGATTGCTACTCCAACCTCTCCAGAAGATAGCTAAATGACCTTCAGGCAGAGAGGGAGGTTCCCAGGAACTCACAGCTTTTATGGGAAGAGAAAGGAACTGAATGTAAGGAATAGTTCCTGACATCATGGCAGCAAATGAGATAAAACACCAAGATTTGTGTTTAAGTGGCTCTCCATAAAAGGGTAATTTTAATCAGATTTTCCAGGACAGACATTACTCCTAGACTAGACATTATTTTCAGCCTTTGAAAAAATTAGCCAGTAATAATATGTATTATTCAACAATATTTTCCTATTTGACATTTGGGATAGCTAATGACATCAGAAAGGGATGCTATGGCTTTATGAGAGAAATTGACTTTAATGGTAGCATAGACCACTTGTGGCCAATTTGGGGAAATTATCATCTTTCTCTCAAAGTTGATGAAGGCCTCTTTTCATTCATCAGTATAGAAACATCCAAATCAGCCAAGTTTTTCTCTAAAAGTTAATGTTTGCTGTCTTCCTGATTCCCTGTGGGGTTATAAAATCTTTAAGATGAAGGAAACTTTGAGGTTATGTAGTCCAATCTCTATTTTATCCATCCAGTCTCTATTTGAAGACCTCTAGAGAAAGGGAGCTCACTATCTCTTACAGAGACCCACTGCATTCTGAGGATGACATTGTTAAGAAAATACTCCTTTAATTGGGCAGAATCCTGGCTCCTTGAAATACTCATACAGGGTGAAGCGGATTAGGCATAATTTCTCTTCCATAAATGGCTGAAACTAGACATATGGTTTCATCAGTATAGAGAACTCCCAGATAAGGAAATTCCTAGTAACATGCTTTGCAACCTAAAGTCTTAGAGAGTTGTTTGGGCCACCAGAGGTCAAGTGACTTGCTCAGTCATACAAATACTATATGTCAGAGGCAGGACTTCCTGATGTGGAAACTGGCTCTCTGTTCACTAAGTTCACACCACCTCTGGATCTTTCCTAGCTAGCCATCCAAATCTTGGAAACTAGCATTCATGTCTTCTCCATGTTAAACATGCCCCTGTTCCTCTGACAGATACTGAGAGGAAGCTTTGTATAACTGAACTTTAAAAATAACTGTCACAATGCTAAATCCAAAATCTCAATTTTGTTTGGATGTCCTCATTTTCTGGGAAGAACCAGGGCTGAATGGAAAGATGACTAGATAGCTGGCTTTGGAATAAAGACGGTCTAGGGCTCAAGACTTGCCTCTTGACATGATGGCTGGGTGACTGTAGACAAATCATTTAACATCTTGGTGCCTTTATGACTATAAGAGGTATAACAGAAGCCAATCTACATTGATAGAGGAATTTTCCTCACTGAGAGTTCCCCAAAGAAATTGCAGGTGTCTGTCCTACCTTCCTATGTGTTTTTATGTCCCTAGAAATAGAGTACTTGAGCTACAGAAAACAAACAAACAAAAAAACTAAAAGGGGAGGAATACTACTATTTTCATTCAATTCAGTTACTTTGGTAGATCTACTGACATTTAATTGATCTTGGCTTATCCACTAGTTTGAATGCTATGTCAGGGGATGTTAACCAGCTTTTCAATATAGATGAACAAATGTTTATGCACAAAAGGAAAAAAAATAATAGAGATAAGACACCACTTTCTGGAAACGACATCTCATGTAGCATCTTATTAAAGAGCAATGAGGCCCATCCCTTTTCCCAAACATGCCAGTTTTGATATGTGACTAATGAAACATAAAGACCATATTAATCTCTTGAATGGTAGCTTTCACCTTAGTTAAGAGAACCAAGAATCAAAATACAAGCCTGTATTTTATAATAATGATACCATCACATTTGTCAGAATGGCTCTTTTAATGACCATGGGGTAGGCCAAAGTAATTTCCTTACATGGGGAATTCCATGATTTTTGGATTGTTTCTTTATGTAGTATAACCATCCCTTAAGAATCCCCTATCTCCTAAGAGTCCCCCTCTTTCTCTAACTTGCAACATTTAGTTTATGATGTCAAAACCCATGCTATAAGGGTTATGAAAGGATAAGAAAATGAGGGGTATGAGAGGAAGAAAGGTTTAAGTCCATACAAAGAGAAAGCAGGTATGCACAAAACTCTGTTCAGATGTCCATAGGAGTCATAAAGAACATACAAATCAATATTCTAAAGTAGGCATTCCATCCATCATGGATTGCATGGTGGAGGGGCCATTTGGTGATTGACTTACATTAATTAGCTCCACCTCCCAGATTTTTTTCAACAGGTCCATGGATGTGTAGCCGTTAATGAGGAAAGATTTGGTGTAGTCGCCCAGTTCAATGGAGTCCAGCCACTCTGCCACAGAGGTGGGATGGTAGCCATCATGGCCAATGGGCCTCATCTGGAATGAAATTTTTAAAAATACAGTTAATGTTAACTTTAACTGACAGTTTTGTGTTCTCACAATGGGATGTGTGCTGCAATTTGAAAATGCATTTGATTTGAGCACCAGATCTTTCTGGGGAGAAGAATTAGGATGCAAACAGGGATACGTATGTATAGCTTTTTGAGAATTTATTCCTATTAATGGTATTAAGCAAAATTGTTAATAATTTTCAAGCTGAATTCATTTCCAAAGAAATGCATTTGAAGATTTCCAATTCAATTTCTAAATTTACCCATTCTCTTCTCTCCTCTCCTCTCCTCTCCTCTCCTCTTCTCTCCTCTCCTCCCCTCCTCTTCTTTTTTCTCTTCTCTTCTGTTCTATCTCTCTCTGTTTCTCTCTCTGTCTCTCTGTCTGTCTCTGTCTCTCTGTCTGTCTCTCTCCCCTCCATTTGAAAGCACTAATTCTGTCAAAAATATCTGCTGGGGAAGTTCTTGGCAAATTGTAAGGAGAAACTTTAGAATCTAATCTCATGTTTGGAAAAGGTCTTAGCAGATCTGAGTTTGAATCCTTGCTTTACCACATTCTACCTGTGACCTTGGACAGGTCATTGCATCTCAATGGGCCTCAGTTTGCTCATCTGTAAAATAAGTCATCTTATCATCACACATCCAAAGGGCCTTGAAAGTCTCTTTCAGCTATGAATTGATGGCCTTATGATGCTATGATTAGGTGACTTCTACGATTCTTTCCAACTCTTGATCCATGATGCTGAATGTTTGTGAATTGGTTTCAATGCCATTTGGAGGGCAAAGGACTTTTGTTTCCAAAAGTAGGTGTCATTGCCTGGCTCCACAAAATGGAAATGTTCTATAAAACATGAGTTTTAAAAGGGATACACACACACACATATTTGTGTGAGTGACTCAAGTAGAGTGGCCAGTGTGAGCTTGCCGAAGCAACAACATGCTTCTAAGACAAGGCCCGTAGAAAAGACTGATGAGGGTTCTAAGACATTGTGTTCTGCAGACACTCTGCGGTATGTCAGACATTAATATAGAGCGCACTGGCAGACAGCCTCCCATTTTTTGTCAGCTATATACAGAACATTTTTTACTTTCCGAGAACAAAGAAGTGTGACAGCAACATAATGCTTCTGAGCTTAAATTGGAGTGAGAAAGCAATTGAAGCCAGAGAAACTTCTGAGCTCAACATTTTGTGGGAATTATCCTTTAAACCTGATTCGAGGATTAATTTGAATTTGTGTTTGGGGAAATTGGTCTATTTTCAGGATGTGAGAGATTTTATCACTTCAGTTACTGGGGAGGGCAGTTACCAGCTCATCACCTTTTAACAAGAGTCCTTCTGTGAGATTTCCCCAGACTAGGCAAACTGAGTCATGAGGTCCTTCTTCTTGGGGATTCACATATACAAACATAATTACTTTGATTTGCAGAGTGGCATAATTTACATGGCCATATGCAATCATTTTATGTTGAAAGAGGTTCTAGAAATAGTTATGAGGGCTGTAAAATGTATGTATCTGGAAGGAGTGGCAGTAGGGTGGGGAAGGGGTGGTGCCTTCTAATTGGCATGCTAGGCCTTCCCAAAGGCCCAGTATGGTTATATCCCTGATCTTTCTGAATATCAAGAGATTAGTATGAATACAGATGTATGCTAGTAAATATTTAACACCCAGTCCCCCCCATTTACTCATGATACACTTTTAAGTTCAACCTGAATTATTAACATTTCTCTATCACTTCTTAAATCCAGAATATTAACAAAACAGTAAATTAAACCCTGACATATAACATTTGCTGATTTCCAAAGTGTAAACATTCACATTGAAAATTTAACAATCAACTCTCGAGCTAGTTTGAGCTGGTTGGGTATGAGAAATCCATATTTTCTGTATTCATTTGTCATTATTTGACATTCTTACTCCTTGCTTTTCTCTGCTCTTCCTTCCTCTTAGGGTTTCTTTTTTCCTATCTTTTAAAAAAATTTTGCTTTTCTTCTTTTCTCCTGTTCCAATCTTCCTACTGATTTCCACCTACATATAATGCTTTCAAAATGCTCATTGTTTTAAAGGTGCAGTGGAGCCCTTTGTTCATGCTGGATTTTCAGCTACATTTTTCATAAATATTTTGTAAGTGTTCTTATGATTTATTACGTAACCACCGCCAAAGAGCAGACAAAACTCTGCAGTACTCAGCACCTTCTTTAGAGGTGGAGAGCTTTATTACAGCAAACACCACATCTGTCATCTTCCTTCAAGCCCATGAGTGCAAGTCACAATCCATTCACGCTTGCTCATCCTTCATGATTCTTGTCCATGTCTTAAAAAACGACTAGGAAAATTAACCCAAAAGTTCTCGAGGACTTCTGAGTCTTTTAATGTTTTGTGGACACCAAGGCAGTATTTGGACTACCTTAGTTCTCATTACATCAATGGTCTACCTTCTACAACATCTAAGGTTCATGAACTTGTTATTTTAATATTCTGACAACTGTATTTCAATGTAATTGATAGTCCCGTGCATTTATTTTACACATTTAAGAATTTTTTTTGAGAAGGGCTCCATAGGCTGTACCAGACTGTCCAAGGGGTCCATGACACAAAAAAGGTTAAGAACTCCATGTTCTAGACCCTTCCCCCTTTGGCCCACTTTCTTTTTTTCTTTTCTTTTCTTTTTTTTTTAAAGCAATTGGGGTTAAGTAACTTGCTCAAGGTTACACGGCCAGTTATTTCTGGGTGTGGTGCTAAGTATCTGAGCCTGGATTCGATCCCCAGGTCATCCTGACACTGGGGCTGGTGCTCTTACACGCTGAGCCACCTGGCCACCCCAAAGCACAGGAAGGCTGGGATGAAGGTTTTCCTTGGCTTCTCCTCCTGACTTACATACCATTTCTTTTCTTTTTTTTTTTTTTAAAGCAATCGGGGTTAAGTAACTTGCTCAAGGTTACATGGAGTTATTTCTGGGTGTGGTGCTAAGTATCTGAGCCCGGATTTGATCCCCAGGTCATCCTGACACTGGGGCTGGTGCTCTTACTCACTGAACTACCTGGCCGCCCCTAAGCACTTGGGGTTAAGTAACTTGTTCAAGGTTACACAGCCAGGTGTTTCTGGGTGGGTGCTAAGTGTCTGAGCCCAGATTCAATCCCCAGGTCATCCCAACACTGGAGCCGGTGCTTACTTGCTGTGCTACCTGGCCGCCTGGCCCACTTTCTATGCACTCACCCTGGGCCATGTCAAAAGAGATTGGGTTAACAATCCACACAGAAAAAGTCAAATGGATGAAAAATAGCTTTTGTTCAAAAAAATGACCAGCCACTGGATGACTTATCTATCTCTTAGGTTAGTGATATTTTGGTGTGTAATTACATGTACATGTTATTTTTACCGAATAGAATATATGCTCTTGAGGGCAGGTCTATTTTATTCTTGCCTTTGTGTCTTGACTTTGCACAGAGCCTGTCACTTATCTACCACCAAAGATGAAAATTGGAGAATTATCAAAGACTGGAACTGGTGTTTAAAGTCATGTAGTGTTCACTCTTCCCCTCCATCATGAGCCTACTCATGTTGTCTAACTGCAAGGATCACACACATGGCACTGTAGAATTGACAACAGTCTTTGTTTATCTTAAATCTGTTTGTTTTGTTTGACATTTAAAGCCCCTCACAATCTGGCTGCAGGATACCTTTCTAGGCTGATTACATATTTCTCTATGTCATGCATCCTATGTTCTTGCCAAACTGGTCTCCTTGCTATTTTCTGTATTGCTATCCCATCTCCCACAATTCTTTTCTTCACCAGGCTAAACATTCCTATTGCCTTTAATATGGCATGATTTTAAAGCCCTTCTTTATCCTGGTTATCTTCCCTGGGACACTGAAGCTTGTCAATCTCTTTCCTAAAATGTGGTAACCAGAGCTGAACACAGCACTACAGATGTGGGTGGACTGTGACAGAATGCAAGGGGTCTAGAGCCTCCCTGTTTTAAATCCCATGCCTCTCCTAAATTAAATTAGGGTGGTTTTGTTTTTGGCCACTATATCCCATCATTGACTCTGAATTACAGTTTACTAAACCCTCTAGTTTATACAAACTGCTATACAAAGATGAAATATTTGTAAAACAGTTGACAACTTTTATAACACTATATGATATTATAGTTATTATCATCTAAACCTATGTTTGAATCCCACCTCTGACACTTACTGGCTGTATGATGCTGGCCAAGTCTCTTTTCTCAGGACCTGAGTTTTCTCATTTGCAAAATGGGGGAATGACTCTTTTAGATCAAAATCTATGGTCTTATGATCCTATGATCACTCTTCCTCCACCTTGCCCTTGTGGAGTTGATTTTTTTTAAACACACGTATAAGATATATTTATGCCTTATAAATTTCATGTTATTAGATGTTGACACTATTTTTACTGATATCATTGAGAACTTGTGCTTAGGATATTGCTAGTGCTAAAAGGAGGAGAAAGAGTATTTTGTGTCATCCTGGCCATCTTCTGTAAAGCTCAGGTTGACTTTATAGTAATAGCAGGTCTGAGAGGCTAAAGGATCTGAAAGCAGATCCTTGGAGCTTTCATCCCATTAGAGATGAACTAGAGGAGAAGAGGACCTTAGGCAGAGACAGAGGCCTGTACAAGCAGCAGAAGATGCAGGGCAAGGCTTTTCTTCCAAGTTTTACAGCTCAGTACTGACAAGCGGCCCATAGCTGGAATATTCTTTTTTTTTTTTAAGCAATTGGGGCTAAGTAACTTGCTCAAGGTTACACGGCCAGTTATTTCTGGGTGTGGTGCTAAGTATCTGAGCCTGGATTCGATCCCCAGGTCATCCCGACATTGGGGCCATTGCTCTTACTCTCTGAGCCACCTGGCCGCCCCTAAGCAATTGGGATTAAGTAACTTGCTCAAGGTTACATGGCCAGTTATTTCTGGGTGTGGTGCTAAGTGTCAGAGCCCGGATTTGATCCCCAGGTCATCCCGACACTGAGGCCGGTGCTCTTACTTGCTGTGCTACCTGGCTGCCCCCTGGAATATTCTTTAAGTGAACCCAGTGATGTACAGTTTGCTTGGCAGGTGACAATTCAGTGACTATTTGGGAAGAAGGGACTTTTGTAGTCATATAAATATGCTGCTTGGCTTTGCTTGTTCAGCAATGGCCTCCATAACTCTAGTGGGTACCAATTCCCTCGAAGATCAAATGGAAAATTCTGTTGGGCATTTAAAACGCTTCCCAACCTGGTCCTTTTTGCATTTCTGGTCTTATACTTCCCTCTCTTTCACATAAACTATCACACAAGACTCTTCAAGACTTGGACAAGGCATCTCTTCAGGCTTTTCTCAGAATTTCCCTTGTCTCCTATGCCTAGGAGGCTTTTGCTCCTTAACACTTGCATTCATGGCTTCCCTTAAGCCTCAGCTGTTACTAAGAGGCCGCTTTTTTTGTCCCCCTCAAAGCCAGACCTTCTCTCTGAGGCTGCCTTCTATTTGACCTGTATTTATCTTGTTTATGCTTTCCTAGTTACCAATGGAGTGAAACAAGACTGTGTGCTTGCTCCCATGCCTTTTAGCATGATGTTTTCAGCCATGTTGTCAAATGCTTTCAAGGAGGATAACCATGGAATGAAGGTCAGCTACCACACTGATGGCAAATTCTTTAACCTGAAAAGGCTACAAGCCAAGACCAAAGTGGAGGGGTGATGGCACATGATTTGTTGGTTTTTTTTTTGCAGATGATTTTGCACTCAGTGCAGGCTTTGAAGCTGTGAGGCAACAGAATTTGCTGCTTGTGCTAATTTTGGCCTAACAATTAACATCAAGAAAACACAGGTGCTCCATCAGCCACCACCACACCATCCATATATGGAACCATTGGTTATAGCAAATAGAGAAGTTCTGAATGCTGTGGATAAGTTCAGTAACCTTGGTAGTGTACTTTTCAGGGATGTACACAATGATAATGAGGTTGATACATGCATTGCCAGAGCTAGGTCAGTGTTTGGGAGGCTCTGAAGGAAAGTATGGGAGAGAAGAGGTACTAGACCGACTACCAAACTGAAGGTCTATAGGGCTATGGTGCTGACCTCATTGTTGTGTGCCTGTGAAACCTGGACAGTCTAACAGCGCCATGCCAGGAAACTGAACCACTTCCATTTGAATTGTTTTGAAGATTCTGAAGATCACCTGGCAGGATAAGGTACCAGACACTAAAGTCCTTTCTTGAACTAAACTACCAAGCATTCAAACTCTGCTTCAGAGGGTACAACTCTGATGGGCTGGCCACATTGTTCCAATGCAAAATGTATATTTCAACAAAAAAGACTATTTTATGGAGAATGCACACAGGGCAAATGTTCATATGTTAGTCGGACCTAGTGGTACAATGACACTCTCAAGGTTTCTCTCTAGAGATTTAGAATTGTGTAACATGGGAGGCACTGGCACAGGACCATTCAGGGTGGTGTGCCCTCATCAGAGAAGGTGCTGTGCTCTATGAGCAAAGCAGACTTGAAACAGCTCAAAGGAAATACAGGATGGGCAAATTTAGAGCATCCACCCCAAATGTTCACTTGTACTATTTGTGCCCGACCTGTGGTAAAGCACTCTTAACTCTTACTGGTTTGATGAGTCACAGTTGGCACAATGAAACATGACTAGCACAGTGGGACTCTGAGAATGAAAGAGTTGTGCATTACTGCTTGTAGATTGCCTCCTTACTCACAATGTGAGCTCACGGAAGCAGGAGTTTTGTCTTGCTTTTCTTTGTACCCTCAGGACTTAGCTCAGTGCTCGGCACACAGCTGGTGCTTAAGAAATACAAGTTAACTTGACATGATTTATTCCAGGTTCTATGCGGACGGTGTAGTGGAACTGGAATCCAAAGACCCAGGCCTGAATTCTGGCCTGGTCTCCTGCTGGCTGTGTGACCTTGGATAAGTTGGTGAATCTTTCTGGGCTCCCACTGATTCAGATGTAAATGAAATATGTGGACTGAATGACTTTTAAGGTTACTTCTAGCTCTAAAAACAAGGATCTTCCAAGATGTCCACGTGATAGACAACGGTCGCCTGGTCCCAATAGCCCTATAGCAAGATTTTCAACAGTGAAGATTATGGGAAGTGACCTTTGGGAAAAGGTGGGATGGGAAGAAGATGAAGAAGGGATGCTGAAGAAGACCTTAAGGACAAGTCTGGAATACTGACTCTAGAGAGGAAATTTATCAATAATGACATTCTATAGTCATTCACCTCTCTGCTTCCCATCTTTTCCTTTTCTCTTTTATCTACTTTAGCAAAGCTGAATTAACATTCCTGAGAGATATCTGATCATCTCACTCTCTTGCTTAGAGATCTTCAGTGATGGGGGAGCGGCTAGGTGGCTCAGTGAGTAGAGCACTGGCCCTGGAGTCAGGAGTACCTGAGTTCAAATCCGGCCTCAGACACTTAACACAAAAACTAGCTGTATGACCTTGGGCAAGTCACTTAACCCCAACTGCCCTCCAAAAAGCAAAAAAAAATGCTTGTTGGGCGGCTAAGTGGTGCAATGAGTAAAGCACCAGCCCTGGAGTCAGGAGGACCCAAGTTCGGTTCCGGCCTCAGACACTTTACACCCCCCCACACACAAAAACTTAGCTGTGTAACCTTGGGCAAGTTACTTGACCCCAATTGCCCACCAGAAAGCAAAAAAAAAAAAGAGAGAGAGAGAGATCTTCAGTGATGCCTTTTTGCCTTTAGAATAAAACCTAAACTCCATAGCCTAGTTTCTAAAGGCCCTCCCCACCCCACAATCTGGTTTGAACTTAAACCTTCAAACTGGATTGCATATTAATCCCTTTCATGAGATAGTTGTGGTATACTGATTAGAAAGCTGGAAGATCTGGGTTCAAGTATCATCTCTGATAACTATTTTCTGTATGATCCTGGGCAGGTTATTTAACTTCTCATGGCTTTAGGGAGGTCTGTAAGGTCTATAGGGACCTCATTAGATGGTGAGGGCAGCTAGGTGGCATGGTGGATAGAACTCTGGTCTTGGAATCAGAAAGCCTCATCTTCATGAGTTCAAATATGACCTTTAGACATTTACTATCTCCACAAACCTGGGCACATCATTTAACCCCATTTGCCTCAATTTTTCATCTGTAAAATAGCTGGAGAAGGAAATGACAAACCACTGTAGCACCTTTGCAAGAAAACTCCAAAGGGGTCAGACAATGGACATGACCAAAACGACTCAACAACAACAACAAAATATAAGATGCAGAGAAGGCGTTAACATGAATTGGTAGAGGGGATTTTCTTACCTGGGGATTCCTTGTACTGATAAAATCACTAGTCCAGTCCAGATCCCTGTCTAACCCTATGTGAAATGCTATGGGAAATGAAAGGCTATTTGTCTCCTGCTCTCCTCAATCTAGCAGGGTAGGTTTCTGAATAGATACACAAGACTCATTGCACTTGAGGTCTAGGGGTTGGCAAATGACATGTATTCAACATGGAAGTCCTTAAGTATTGACAAGGTGATTAGATTACCACTAAGGCACCTTCCAACTCAAAATCCTCAGATTCTGTGCTAGGTTCTGTTAGCTAAATCAATAAAAGAGAGTGTGAATGTCCATGCCGACTCATCTTATTAAGTTAGAACATTATATACTGTCAGCAATGCATTACTAGCCTTGTTTTTCATAACCTGGAGTCCAGACTTAGAACTCTCTCATATTCTCCTTCCCTCTCAGACTCCAGACCACAGATCCCCACAGGGGTATTCCTATTTAAGCCTCTTCTTAGTTGCTGCCCCACTTTGGCAGTGCTCCATACCCTCCTTGTTGATGCCATTCTCTCTCTTTCTTTCCCTCATTTTGGCTTATCATATCACTTTAAAACTAGGTTCTATTTGCCTTCAAAGGTGATCTTTTATTCTGCCATTTCAGTCATATCTGACTCTTTATGACCCCATTTGGTTATTTTTTTTGCAAAGATACTGGAGTGGTTTTGCCATTTCCTTCTCCAGTTCATTTTACTGATGAGGAAACTGAGGCAAGCAGGGCTCAGTGACTTTCCCAGAGTCACATGGCTAGTAAATGTCTGAGGCTGGATTTGAATTCAGGTTTTCCTGACTCCAGGACCAGAGCTCTATCTATTGTATCACCTATAGCTAAACTGATAGGTAGCAGAAAGTGGACTGGATTTGGAATCAGAAGAAGGAAGTCAAAATTCCAGTCCTACTTATTACCTGTGTGACTTTTGGAATGTAATTTATTATCTCATTTCCTCAACTGTAAAATAAAGGGTGAGGGTGGGCCAGATGACCTCTTAGGTCCATTTGAGTTCTAACTCAGTGATCTTATGACTCAGTGTAATCATAATAATTGGCATTTATAGTATATCTGTTTTATATATGAGGAAACATATTTAGAGTTTAAGTTACTTAAGTTACTTCCTCTGGTTCATTCAGGTATCAATTATCTTATGCAGAATTTGAATTCAGAGCTTCCTGACTCCTCTTTCCACTTCATTTCATATTATACTAATGTGCTAATGGGAGAAGGCTCCTCTGGACCCTTAGGGCATCTGTGATCTGCAGGGTATGGGTGTTCCTAGTGTTGATCACTACTCATATGTGCCTTCTTATTTATAGTGCATTACATTAAATTTCATACAATTATTTAAGAATGTAATTAAAAATGTGTGATCTTATACACTGTTCACTAACTTTCTACTCTAGTGTCTGCCTCATTGTGTTATGGAGGTGATCTTGGATTCTCAAAGACATCTCAGAGGTCATCTAGCCCCACTCATTTGGCAGATGAGGAATGCATAGTTTCCCAGTACCAAACTATTATAAGTCTCTTACCAGTCCTTTCTTTCACTTTATTGTAATTTGATCTTCTAACCCTGCTTTTGATTCAGATTTTGTTTCCTACATCAGATACTTTCAGCTCCATGACTCATTTTTTTGTTCAGTGGAAACAATACTAACTCTGGAGTCTGAGCACCTGGGTTCAAATCCTGTTTATGTCATGATTACCTATGTTGCACTGGAGAAGTTAATTTAATCTCCATAGACCTCATTTTCCTTGTCTATAAGAGTAAGGGGTTACCTAAACGACCTTTGAGGTCCCTTCTGCCTTTAAATAGGATATTGTCAAGTTATGACCAGTATCCCCTCCCCCCACCCCCCCACATCTTTCAGGATTTTTTTTTTTTTTTGGTTTTAATTCCCCCTTGCCTTCTCTCATTCTATCTAGAGGAGGGCTCGATCAGCACCATGGACAGCAACTTGCTATCCCCTTTGGATTAGCTCTGGGCAGGTCCATGAGAGTTGGGAAGAGAGGTAGGCTTTACTACAGCTTCACAGAAAGGTAAGTAGAATCCACAAGTGCCAGAAGATACAAAGGAACTTGTTACTGGCCCCAGAGAGATTAGCGATTTTCCAATAAGGGCAAGGATCCGTATGTAGACGTGACTTAGTCATAAGATGTGCTTCCCTCCTATAGCATGTTTCTTAGATGGGATGGGAAGCCTGGCAAGGCTTTTAAATCAAATTTTCAAACAACAAATATTTATTAAGCACCTAGGAAACATCTCTAGGGATTACAGAGTCCTAGGTAGGAAACAAGGGTTTGGGACACGGGTCAAAATTTCATCTCTTTTTCCACTCAAAGACTGGCCTTTTATAAAGGAAAAGAGGATATAGGAAGTGAGTATCTGGCTTTGTAGATAAAACAGAAGAATACTCTTTGTGTTTCTGGACTATACTTTAGGATTCTGGATCTTGGGTTTCTGTTTTGGAATAGAGTGCCTCTCACAAGGACTGGGAAGGGCATGCCTTACTGTCTTGATAAAATCAAGAGAACTTCAAACTGGTAGTAGAAAAGAGAGAAATACATCCATATGTTTATAATGTCATAGATTTAGAGCAGGAAAGGAGCTTAGAGAGAATCTAGTTCAACCCTCTAATTTTGCAAATGGAGTCCAGAGAGATTAATTAACTTGTCATAGATAAAGCAAATGACAGAGTCAGTATTTGAACCCAGGCACTTTGACTCAAATAGAGTGCTTTTTCTGTGCCACACAGATAACACTATAAATCTCTTTAGTCTGGGGGATATCTGGAATGACAGGGAAAGAAGAATAACAATGAACAAAGAAGAATAACAATAAAGAAAGAAGAATAGCAAAGTGTCCAGTAATTTGGGAGGTGGAAATAACTTGGAAGAGAGTCATTAACAATACTTATGCTTTCTATGTCTAAGAACCAGTGCACAGAGTATTGGAAACAAATTGAGGTTTTAGTATAAGAAATAGGGTTCACAGATATCATCAATACTTGCTAGTATGGTATTCATGATTGAAATGTAGCAATGAAGGGGTATACCTGATTTAAAAAATAAGTTTGGTAACAGGAGTAATGGGGGCAATCCTTCATTGACTGCCATTTAGAGCTGGCCATTGCCATGGAAAGCTATGAGGATGGTGATGGCTAAATTCAACAAGGTGAAATTTATAGAAATCAATGTAAATATCAACATTTAGGCTAAGAACATCAGTAACACAAACACAGGATATGGGAGATGTGTCTAGACAATAATTAACATGAAAACAACTTTTGGGTTTTCATTAAGAAGCTCATTGTGACTCAGAGGTAAGATATGACTATTCCCCCAAAGCTAGCACAATCCAATTTACTTTTGTTCTTCAAGGATCCATGATTTCATCAGTTTCACTTTCTCTTCCACTGATGTAGGGACTTCAGAGGCCATCAAAATTGACCCTCTCATTTTACAAATATCAAAACTAAGACCCATAGAAGGGAAATGACTTGTCCAAGATCACATAGCTAGAAAGTGGCAGAGCTGAGGTTTAAACTCAGGATTTCTGACTCCATAAACCAGTGATCTTTCCATTGTACTGCTCTGTGGTCTATCCCGGTGGTATTTTAATATAGACTTTGATAAGTTGGATCTTGTCCAGAGAAGCATAGCCAGGATAGAGAATGAACCTGAAACTATCTCACATGAGAAATTATTTAAGGAACTGGGATATTTGTCCAGCAGAAGAAACCAGCTAAGGATTAATAATGACCCCTTAAAATGTTTGAGAACGGTGTCATGCAAAGGCATGAGATATATTCTGAATTCTCCATAAACACCATTTGTTGAAAGGAATGGGGAAGCAGATGTAGCTTTAGAAGAGTGATGGATTTGCTAATAATCAGAGCTGTCACCAAAAGGGATCAGTCACTTTCTGAAGTAGTAAGTTTCTTGTCCCTGGAGGTAATGAAATAGAAGCCAAATCAGTAGATCACAGAATCATAGTTAGAGCTGAAAGGATCCCCAAAGGTTATCTATTCTAACCTCCCCACCTTGGAGATGAAGAAATTGAAGGTCAGGAAGTTTGGGGATTTGCCCAAGGTCACAGCCCAGGTGACTACTTGTAGAGGAGACTAGGAGAGGATCTTAGGTGCCAGGTGAGGGGTTGGGCTAGCTCCAGCTTTCCTCCCTACAATTCCATTATCAGACCCTAGGCATGCCTCTTCCTCCCCTCCAGTTCAAATGGCCAATGCTCTCTCGATCTTGAATCCTTTTCCCCTCCCTCATTTTACACATGAGGAAAATGAGTGTCAGAGAGGTTGCTTGATCAGGTCACAGAGTCTATGAAGTGAAGCAGTTATGGCTAAGGTTAGGTTCCTCCCCGGCTGTTTTCAAACATGCATTTATGTCAAAGATGTCTGTGACATTGATATCTGCATTTAAAGGGAGATCAGCTATTACTGATACACTCCTTTTTCCATTTCCCTTCCTTCTCTCTCACCCAAACTGACTTGAACTGTGTTGGGACTCCCAAAGGGAAATATTTCTTGAAAACTTTTCTTGGAAAAAAAGGCACAATGGCTTCTAAATATGATTGAGACATCCTGAAGACAGTTTGCTAGTACAGACAATAGAAATACATGTAGAGGTTCCTGAACTTATCTGGCTTACCACCTCCTTTTTAAAAAATTACTCAGTAAATTCCAGTACCCTGGAACTCTATTTTCTTTAACCCTTATTATTAATTTTTTTGGCAATTTGCATGATTTCAAACTACCTCCCCTCCCATTGTTCCAGCTTCCCACCAGGGGGCAGTATCAGACACTTTGGGAACCTGTGCAAGAGGAAGCAAATTCTGTTAGTCCCTTGGGACTAAGAAATGCAGCAATTTTGAAATTGTTGGGACTTTTAGCTACACAGACCATGGATCATAATATGGACTAATGATAACAGTTGAACGTTTCTTAAAAAAAAAAAAAGCTCATCTAATTCCTATTCTGAGTATTTGTTGTACTTTATGAATTTTCTCTGCACGGAGGAGGAACCACATTGTAATATGCATTCATAAATGTTAAAATAGAATAGTAACATTTGATCCTTCAGCTGTAATGCCTTCTGCCCAAAATTAATAATATAGCTAAGATGAATACATCTTTTTATGGTTTGCAAAAGCATAGATTTTCACAGTAGCCCTTTGAAGTTGATTTGATTATTATCCCTATTTTACAGATGGGGAAACTGAGAATGAAAGGTTAGGTGATTTGGGATCATATTGCTGATAAGAATCTGCAACCAGATTCTAACTCAGGTCTTCTTGACTTTGAAACAGCATTCTATTCAATATGTCACTTAGCTACCTCAATTTCTGTACACAAATAGTTAGGTGTGTGCCATCTTCCTTAATGGAATGCAAACTTCTTGAGGGCAGGGACTATTTAATTTCTGTTTCCACAATGCCAGAGTCTAGTGGTGCCTAGCAAATGGGAGGTACTTCATAAATGCTTACTGTTTACTTGATGTTTCCAGCTATATAGCAATTTTTAAACACAATTGAGATTGAAAGAGGCAAGAACAACAACAAAGCCTTCTGAACGGCCAAAATTCATTTTGGAAAGTGCTTTTGTCTTACTCCAAGGAATGCCCTTCAATCTGTCATTCAGAGCCTGTTTTACCTTATATCCAATTTTAACAAGCTTGGTTATTTGATAAGTCATTTTACTATAGATAAGAAGCAGATGATCTGAAGGGGGCAAGAGCATAGGGAGAAAAGGGAATACCATTAGCACTGTGGAAGTTGATTGTACTAAAAAGCGACAGCTAGGGAGGAGGCATAACAATGATCGGAAGCAGATATAAAGGTACATAGTCATCTGTGGTTTGGGGTCACTTAGCACAGGTGGCAAAAAGTCCTTCACACATGAAGAAAACTCAAGAGCATGACTCCAGTCGGTGAGGTAACCAGCATTTCTTCTGTACTTGCTGTGTGCCAGGCACTGTGCCAAGTGCTGGGGATACAAAGAAAGGCAAAGGATGGTCCCTGACCTCAAGGAGCTTACAGTCTAATGGGGGGCCAACAAGACAATCTCTAAGTATGAGCAAGATATATAAAGTAGGAATGGCAGGCAAGTCCAGAGGGAAGGCACCAGCCAGAGGCTGGGACCAGCAAAGGCCTCCCAAATCTTGAAAGGTGTCAGAGGAACCAAGAAGCAGAAGTGATGATGGAGAAAATCCCAGTGGAGATGCTCAGAGCTGAGAGATAGGGGGTTGTGTGTGACAGGCAGTAGGTGGGGTCAGTATAAGTGGATTACAGACAAAGTATCCTGGGAAGGTAGGAAGGAGCCAGCTTGTAAAGAGCTTTAAATGCTCAAGAGGGGAGTTGGCATTGGGTCATAGAGGAAATTGACAGCTACTTCATTGCTCCTGGTATTTAATATTTTTGTTATTGTCGTTCAGTCCTTTTAGTAATGCCTTACTCTTTGTAATCCAATTTGAGGTTTCCTTGGCAAAGATACTGAAGGGGTTTGCCATTTCCTTCTCCAGCTCATTTGACAGATGACGATACTGAGGCAAACAGGGTTAAGTGACTTGCCCAGGGTCACATGACTATCCAAATCTGAGCTCAGATCTTCCTTTCTCCAGGGCCAGTTTTCTATCCACTGAACTACCTAGCTTCAAATTCATTCATTCAACAGATAACTTCCCATTTGCAGAATTCCAGACAGGAGCTACATGCTGTGTCATCTCAGTTGTACCTAGGAAGCCTTATTTACCTCTCTATATTAAGCTCTCCAGTTCACTTTTCTTATTACTCATATTCTGAACATCTGTGTATAGACATCATCAACATTATTATTGTCTTTCTTCTTGGCTCTGTCATTTGTGAATTCCCGGGCATTTTAACCACTCTTCTTCCTTTGTTATAACAATGATTTTCTATGGCATTTGACTTAGTCATTATATGTGGGCAGTTTTCTTGCCTCCTCTCCATGTTTAGTCGAAAGCCCTCTTCATCAGACCCGTTAGTCATCGGGCAAATATACTGTATCCAGTACTGATTACATAGAGTACATTCCCTAGCCAAGGGCCCATCAAACCAGTATTTTAAGGCCTAGTCTCAAAATCTCACTCTCAGATGCTGCTTTCTTAATCAGCTTGTCACTTTCCATATTCTCCTGGAGCCTCTACCTAAAAACAGTAACAATAATAGAACCACCTGTACCCATAAAGGTCTTAGCTTCCTGTTTAGTGTAAGGATTATTACCCTGGAGTTCATGAATTTACTTAAAAATATTTGGATAACCGTATTTCAATATAATTGGTTTCTTTCATGATCCCATACATTTAAAAACATTTGCCTGAGAAGGAACCAAAGGGCTTCATGGCATTGACAAAAGGTTCCATGAAACAAAAATGGTTAAGAATCTCTGTTCTATGGATACCAAAAGCCCTTAACCACGTTTGTGGCTCAATGGAGAGATTTCAGGGTGGTGAGCAAAAATGGATGGGAGAAAATGAACCTTTCTTAAAATATATTTGTCTTCCTTTGAATCCAATGGATTTTTTTCAGGCTTCTAAAAACATCCTGAGAAGCAGTCCATCCTAATCTCTAAAGAAGCCTTCTATGTCTCCCTTGGAGATGTCTTTTGTCCTAGTAGGAATCCCAAGAAGTGGGTAGTGGTGATCAGACAATATCATGATCAAATTATATAACAAAAGAAAAGTGCTTGACAAACCTTAAAGCACTATATAAATGTTATTATCATTGGTGGTGTGGTTTTTGCTATAAATTCCCCCCCCCGGAAAGAATTTATCTGACCTTTTACAAGCCCTAGAATGAGAGTACACTTTCTAACTTTTAATAATAATAATAATGATAATAGCATTTATATAGTGCCTTAAGGTTTGCAAAGTGCTTTACAGATATGTCATTTGATCCTCACAACAATCTTTGGGAGGTATGTGCTATGATTATCTCCATTTTACAGGAAAATGAGGCAGACAGAGGCTAAGTGACTTGCATAGGCTCTCAAAGACAGAATTCAGTTCAAGTCTTCCTGACTTCTCAATTTTTATTAAGCCTTAATCAGTGAATGGGTGGTGCCTTATTCAAAATAAGAATTTATCTTGAAACGGTCAAGGTCTCACACTGCATCCTGGACCACTTCCAGCTGTCCTGATCTATATGTGGTTACTGAACCCAGATGGCTCCAGAGGAGAACATGATGTTGGTGACTTTGCACAGGTCTCCCTCACTTATATCCCATTCACCTGCATGTCGTGGCATCATCTTCAAGAATGTACCAAAAACAACAACCACCTAGCTACCTCTAGTAATAATAATGAAACATTCTGGTGCTACTAGGGCTTATCTTTTCTTCCTTTGGCAGTGCCTGTGGGCCATCATCATTATGCTTGGATCACAGGAAGCTTCTTTCTTCGTGGAGGTCCTAGCTCCATCATCTGTGAGAACAGATTCAATAGCTCCAAGGGTTCTTCTTCCTTGCCTTTTTTTCTATCACATTTTTCTATCTTCCTATTTGTTGACATACTTCTGAATCCCTCCATGACTCTATTTTTTGTTTTCTTTTTGAAGCTTGTTTCTTTTTTTGGCCCCTAAGTGATGTTTCATTCTCTCTTATGATATAGAGGCCAGAGAAGCATCCATCTAGCCCTTTCACCTTCTCATCTAGGAGGAAAGCCAATTGACAGTAAAGAAATATTTGGAATTAAAGTCAAGTGTGAAATAACTAAATGTTCTTTGTAACGGTAGCATCAGATGTTGCTATGAGATCAAAGAAGCAGAGGAATGGGACAAAGGCTTTGATCTCAGCAACTACACTCCTTTTCATAGAAATTCATGGATATTCATAGAATCTCAAAGGTAGAAGTGAATTTAAAGATCACTGAGTCCAAAGCTCTTGTCTTACAGATGAACAAATGGACCCCTAGGGAGTTTGAATGGCATGGCCAATGTCAGAGAGCTAGTTACTGATATAAGAGGTCCTAAAACCAAGGTCAGGCAATCAAAAACTGTTTAGTATGTGCCAGGAATTATATGACCACCCATTCTCCCAAAGGGTGAGAGTGTAGGATCATAGATTTAGACCTAGATGGCTTCTTGGAGCCTTCCCCTTTGACAAATAAGGAAACTGAGGCAAAGAGTAGATAAGTGACTTGCTCAGCAACCCAGCTAACAACAATGTTTATTTAGTATTTTTGAGGTTCTCAAAACTCTTTACACATGTTACCTCATTTGATCTTCAAAACAACCTTGGGAAGTAGAAGCTATTATTATTCCCATTTTATAGATGAGGAAATTGAGACTGAGAGAACAATCTGCCTACTTACAAGTTAGTGTCTGAAGCAGGATTTGAATTCTACTCTTCCTGACTCTGAATCTAGCATCCTATCTACTTTACCATGTTGCCTTCTCATTTTTATTTTAAGAGCTCCAGGAAAACAGACATTTAACTGGCAAGAAGGAGGTATGTAATATAGGGTAGGAGATGACAAAAACACAAAGAAAATCCAGGGATACCAACCACCCCCTCCAAAGTCCTCTTCCATCTTTATACTTTCCATTTCTGCTCTTTCTAAAAATGCTAGCATCCACAAGGATGAGGAGGAAAAGACTAAAAAGGATGATACAATAATCCTCTCTTTGGACCCAATTCCTGTCTCCCCTTTTGGCTAGGGTAAGAGTGAGGGTACATTTTGGAATGTTTTAAATTTAGCTTTCACAGGTTGGCTTAATATCTCCTTTTATCATAGTTTCAGAGAAAGCCATTTTGCAAAGGCTGCAAGAAGGCAAGGGCAGCTAGGTGACACAGTGAATAGAGCACTGAGCCTGGAATTAGGAAGACTTGAATTCAAATCTGGTCTTAGACATTTACTAGCTAAGTAACCCTGGGCAAGACATTTAATTCTGTCTGTCTCAATTTCCTCATCTGTAAAATGAGTTGGAGAAAGAAATGGCAAACCACTCCAGGATCTTTGCCAAGAAAACCACAAATGGGGTCATGGAGAGTCGGACATTACTGAACCAACTGTACAACAACATGAGAAGTCAAGGATTCCTTGTCTTACAAGCTCTTAATTTAGGAATCCATAGGTTCACCATACCTATGTACAAATAGCCATCTAAGGTTAGAGCAATCACTCAGATCCTTGGATGGTCTTATGTTATTTAATTCAGAATAACTGGGGAGGGACTGATGTAGAGAGATGCCATCTTTTATACAAATGATGTAGTGGATCTGGGTACTTTCTCTTTCATAAATGTCAAGAGGCAGACAAGTCCACAAGTCAACAAGAATATATTAATACCCTCCCATGCATCGGGCACTGTCCTAGGTAGTGAGGACATGAAGAAAGTAAAAAAAAAATAGCACCTGCTCTGAAGGAGCTCATAGTCTAATGGAATGAAGAGACAATATGCAGAGAGATGATTATTACAGAAATGCAGAAAGCTATTAAGTTACCTAGGAATATCTAGAAACTTGCTTGTTTAGACCTAGGCCTCTTCAACATCACTGAAGGAGGGACAGATTTCTGGAAGCTCTAGGTGGAATCTGGAACTCTTTTCTTCTTCCATAAGGACAATTTTATAAAAGGATGGTAGGCATAGTTCAGAAAGTACTATTATTACCACACTCTAGGGACATTATGTGTTAAACAGACTTTTCTGGGCTGACCTGGGAACCCTACCCTCCATTTATAACACTGGCTCTCTGGGAAAATGTGTTTCAAGTTCCCAACAGTCTACCAAACAGCAAATGGACTTCTGAGATAAAAGAAAACCATTAGTGATTATATACCATCCAAACAATTGAATTTCTTTCTATTTCTTATTTCTCAATTTGTGAACAAGAAAAAATGCTTTCCCTCACAACTGTTTGGAAATATGTTGAACTTATTTCATCAGTGACAATGAAATGAACATATTTAGACTCCAATTCAGTCCTTTACCAACTAGGTGGCATAGTGGATGGAGCTAGATATATGCTAGAAAGTATCTGAAGCCACATTTGAACTCTGGTAGTCCTGACTTTATGCCTAGTATTTTACTTGATGCCTTTAGAAGTAATGATACAAATCCTTGTGCACCTTTTAACTTGGGATAGCCATCAAGACTTGGAGTCAGGGAAGACCTAAGTTCAAATTCAGCTTTGGATACTTACACCATTCTGGGCAAGTCATTTAATCTCTATCTTCTGTCTGTCAGATGGGGATAATAATAGCATCTCCCTCCTAGAGTTTTATGAAGATAAAATTAGATAATATTTGTAAAGCTCTACAAACCTTACAATGCAAAGGAAAATGTTAGTTATGATGATGATGGAAGAAGTAGGAATAATAGTTGAAATACCTAAATTAGGAAGAGTGGTCGGATCTGACCAGAATCTCACAGAAGAGATCCAGACAGGAGAAAATATGTTTAAAGCCCTTAGGGACTAATTTCAAGAATTTTCAGTGAGGGGAAGATACCAATAATTTTGGAGAAAAAACCACAGTTGACTTCATTATGAAAAAAGGTGATGGGAAAATAGATCAAGAACAATTATCCCATATACCATCTTTCTTATTTCTAGAAAATCTTGATGAGAATGATATTGAGCTTTTTCCTGATGATACTGAGGGTTTTCTCAATGATAGTGATATTTTTCTTGATAAAAGTATTAGAAGATTTTGCATGATTCTCCACAATGTACTACATAACCAGTATTGCAATTAATCAGAAATTGCAAAGAAATAAGATCTTATTGTGTTGATTTTTTGGTCAATTATTTAAAAATATTTAAATCAGTTAAGTAAAAATATAGCTTTAAAGATTGTCCTCCAATATGTGATTCCCATATTTGTGTTAAGATCCTGAAAAATTCAGGGATGAATTTAATTACAGAGACAACCTTGTTTAATGGGGCTTTGATTATCAGCATCAAATACAGAGACTTATGTTTGCTAGGAGTGTTTGCTCTTGTCATGGAGGATCGACTTCGTAGAGTCCAACTGGGAAGATTTCCTATGGATAGTGAAATCTTCCATATCCTTCTGTCTGAGGATGACATTGTGCTGATTTCATTAAGGCCTAGAGTTTCCTCAAAGATATCCATGGCCATTCATGAAAGATTTACATGACAATCCACACAGGGGGGAAAAAGAGGATAAAGTATTCTTGTTCCTTAGATTATGACACACAATTTAGTGGTAGAGTGGTTAGAGCACTGGCTCTGGAGTCATGAAGTCCCAAGTCCAATTTTCAGCTCGGTACCTACCAGTTATATGTCCCTGGGCAAGTTCCTTATCCTTGTTAGTACAGTGCTTGGCACACAGTCAGCTCTTAATAAATTCTTATTGGCTACTGATAAGCACATTGAATTGTTCCATCAATAAATATAGCAGCAACAGATACTTCTGAAGGGCTCTGATCTGGGGCAAGAATTTTAAAAGATGTTTAGATCACATTTGGGAAATCAGTCATCACTCTTGAAAATCCCAAGCCACTTCTTGACATAAAAGTCCATAAAACTTAACATTTCCTTTATTGCTATATAGCTATGGCTTGTGGAATATCATGATGCCTAGAGCATCAAAGTTGCAAATGTCCCAAGGAGCAACAGAGAGAGGAATGATGGGTGAAATTAGGTGGCAAATGATCACTGATGGCTTGTGGGCAAGAAGAAAAATTTAAAAGGAAATGTATGATCAGAAAAGGAGGTAGGGTGCTCTTGTAGTAGGAATAAGGGATGATCAATGGATAGGCCAACTGCTATGCTGGTGATACCTAGGGGATGCTAGAATATGAGAGCATGGCTCCTACCACAGTGAATGGATACTTTAAGGAGAGTTTTGGAGAAGTGGAAAAGAACCCCCCAAAGGTAAAAGGACACAGATAGTTTGGGATCTGAACAAAGGGAAGGAGCACCCATATCAATGAGACCACACTATGAAAAAAAAAAAGAATTTAGGTACAGTTTGGAAATGAAATCGTACCAACTATGTCATTAAAAAATTTAACCCATATATGCCAGAAGTAGGATTTTTTTCTCTTGGGCCTGTTTTCTTTAAATGAAACTTATATCTTGTGTGGATCACTGAATGAGGCAGTATGCTTAGACTACAGAGAGATTGCTTCATGTTAATGATGAAATATCTTGTGTGCCCTGGGGGGGGGTTTAGGGGAAGTGGTGATGGAAGAGCAGCACTTGGGCACTTCTGAAAGTTGGGGGCAAGTCTCTCCAGAAAACATGATGTCTTGGAACTCTGCCCAAAGCTTCCATGATGGTATAGCTGAAGCTCTGGCCTTGGAGGCAGCAAGACTTGCACTCCAGTCTCATCTCCCACATTGTGACCAAGCCCAAGTCACTTAGCTCTTCGAGCTTGTTAGACTCTTCTAAAGTCCCAGTTAGGTTGTTCAACCCAAACCACAAATCCTTTGTGCTTTGACAAGAGTAAGCAATTAGTGGATGCTGAGCAAAGGAAAAGGAAGTTTAGATCCTTGAGAAGTAATTTCAGGTGGCATATGGTGGAAAGAGTTGTTCAGTCATGTTCAGTTATGGCGGACTCTTCATGACCCCATTTGGGGTTTTCTTGGCAAAGATACTGGAGTGGTTTGCCATGGCCTTCTCCAGCTCATTTGACAGGTGGGGAAACTGAGGTAAACGGGGTTAAGTGACTTGCCCAGGTTCACACAGTTAGTATCTGAAGCCAGATTTCTACTCATAAAGATGAGTCTTCCTGACTCCAGGCTTAGCAAACAATCCACTGAACCATTTACCTGCCTTCATAGTAGGTAGGCACTTAAAATACTTGCTGATTAATTTATTGAAGACAGATAGACCTGAAGAAGTTATGTGAATTGCCCTGGATTAGGCAGAGCCAAAATCCAGAACCCTTCAATATACCATATGGGTGAAAGCGGGCCCATACCTATCCTTGAAGATTCCCTAAGAGAGAGATTAATTTCTCAGAAGCAGGGTTCTGGTAGTTACTACCAATACTGGCACAAGGACTAAAGTTTGAAATGTCACAGGGCCTTGTGGGTACTGGAAATCGTGGGTCTCCTTTGGGAAGTGAACAGAAGAATAATAGGACACTGTAAACATGGAAAATAGAGTTCCATAGTCGAGCTGTAACAAGAAATGCTAATGCCTGAGGAGCACGAATTTGGGGTGGGGGCATGGACAATGCAGAGGGCAGTCCATAACAGTTAGGCACGCTACACTTGTATATAACCTCAGGGGACAATCAAAAGATCATAGATCTAGGTGGCAGCTAGGTGTCACAATGGACTTGAGTCCCGGAGTCAGGAAGATTCATCTTTATGAGTTCAAATATGGCTTTGGACACTAACTAGCTGTGTGACTCTGGGCAAGTCACTTAACCCTGTTTGCCTCAGTTCCTCATCTGTAAAATGAGATGGAGAAGGAAATGGCAAACTCTCCAGTATCTTTGCCAAGAAAACCCCAACTGGGGTCACGAAGAGCCAGACATGACTATAAATGACTGAACAAAAACAACAATCAGAAAAATAGATTGTAAGAATGGATAATCTCTATTCAAGAAGGTCCTTTTTAATTTTAACATTCGTTTAACAATTTGTTATTGTTCAATAAATAAAATATGAGTGAAAGAGCATGATAAAATCCCTTAAAAGGCAGGGATCATGGGGCAGCTCTAAGTGAATCTTCCTCCCACCCATTTATCTCCTCCTCCCCACCTGTCTCCCCCTTCTCATAGGCCCACAACAACATAAAGCCTGAAGCAGTGTGATACCAGGTCTGGCGGTCTTTGGGCTGAACATTTTCAAAGCATATATCAGGGTACCTTTGTCATGCTTCCTCCCCCCTTTCTTTAACGCTTTTATAAGCCTATCTAAATCCCATTATCCTTCCATCCTGCTCTAATTGTTCAGTCCTGATGAAAACACTCTGAGTCTTTATTGTGTGTTTCCCATCAATGGATAAAATGATGATTTAAGATGGAACTAATTGAAGAAAATCATCCTTAATGTGCTGCATTCATCCCGCAACACTTTTGAGCACTTGCAAAATGTCAATAATGTAAAATGGTGGTGGTGGGCTGGTATGGCCAGGGAAAGGAGGAATCGAAGAGAGACATCCAGGCATACACAATAGCCATGTTTTTATGGATATCTATAAAACTCAGTAATGTACTATTCTAGCTAGAGAGGAAGGTTACCTTCAGCTACAGATTATCACAAAAATTAAGGGCAGGAGACATTAATGAGTAACCATCATGCTCTATGAGGAGCACATTGGTATGGGTGTATAAATCATTTATAGAATTACTGACTCTTAGGGAGGGAAGAGAGCCCAGAGGCCATCTAGCCCAACCCATATCTCAATAAGAATCCTCTCTGCAGTACTCACTACTGTAAGGGCTTAGTCTGATCTCTGCTTTAAGAGCCTTCCTCACTTCTGGATACATTTAATTGTTAGTCAGTCAATAAACATTTATTAAGCACCAACTATATTCCAGACACTGTAATGTATACCAAGAAGGGCAAAAGACAGGGCCTGTCCTTGAGGATCTCATGATCTGACAGGGGGAGATTTACAATTTAAAGATCTAATTATTAGGGAGTCTTTCCTTAAACTGATTCTCAATCTTCCCTGGTACTCTGTGATTTGCCCTCTGGGGTCCAGCTAAACCAGTGGAATTACTTTTAGTATGATGGCCCTCTGGGTACATGAAGATGGCTATCATGTCCCACTTGGATCTTCTCTTCTCCAGGCTAAACATTCCCAGATACTCAATCTATCCCTACTCTGGTATAATTTCAAGCAACCACAATATCTTTGTGGCCATCTTCTAGACTTGGGGTCTGTGGACTTCAAAGGGGTCTGGGAGAGATTTTAGGGGATCCATGAACTTGAATGTACATTTACATCTTTGTTTTCAATTACCTTTGACTGAAATTTAGCATTTCTTATAATAATAAATTTAAAAAATCCACAAGATTTTCTGAGAAGGATCTATTAGTATCAGTAGCAAAATGTATCACCTCATCTCTATAGGCAAATGAGCTTGTCACAGTCCTCCCTAAAATATGATGTCAAGAAATGAACCTAGATGTGGCTTGACTGGGGCAAATGGGATATTCTTAGGTTTCTATGGAGGGAAGAGAGGGAAGTATCATGAAGTGAAGAGAGAATGGGACTGGTGTCATGATACCTGGGAGCAAGTACTGTCCTAAGAGTATATGTAGAGTTGGAAGCCACGTAGCCTAATAACTGCATTTTACAAATGAAGAAATGGCCTAAAAAATTTGAAGGGACTTGTCCAAGGTCACACGAGTAATATGCACCACAGCTGGGATTTGAATCTGGATGGGCTGACTCTACATATAATGCTCTTTCCAAGGGCCCTTCTGGATCATTTATTCCAGCCTTTATTTACAGAAATAGAAAATGAAGTCTAGAAAGATAAAGTGAATGTCTAAGGTCCCATAGACATATCAGGATGATAGCCACAGAGGTAGAAAGGACCTCAGAAGCCACGGAGACCCACTTTGCCCCTAGTTTCACAGAAGAGGAAACTGAGATCCAGGGAAGTTAAGGAATTTGTAGTAAGGACTAATTCAAATCAGAATATGATTTGAACCCAAGTCCTCTTACTGTACTATTAGAGCAAAGCCTTCGGACTCCCAAATTCTGTTCTGTTTTCTGTCTTTCTCTCTCCTTCCATGCTGGCTCTTGGTCAAGAATATCACAGGACCATAATTTTAGAGCTGGAAGAGGCCTCCAAGGTCATTTAGCCATAGGCTCCATAGAGCTAGAGATGCAACCGATTTTTTAGGTCACTAAATTCAACCCCTTTGTTTTATGGATGAGAAAACTGAGGCCCAGACAAGTTCAATGATTTATCTTAGGTCATACAGATAGGCAGTAGGTGCACAACTGGGGTCCATTATATTCTTCAACTGCCTCCTACTGAGGCAGTGTAAACAAGATTTTTCTTTTAGGTACAGTTGGCCATTTTGACTTTATAGCTCAGCTCTGTTTTAAAGTGCTCCAGTAGATGATATCATTACACATTTGCCCTGAGGCTTTGAGGAAGGGACACACTTTCAAAAATCCAATAAATAAATAAAATTGGCATTTAGACTGTATATTACCTACTTAAAGACCAGGGTGTGCATTTGTATGAAAAAGTCAAAATGAGCCTAATAGGGTACAGAGCATCCTCATTGATGGATATGAGCATTTCAAGCTCAGTTAGAAGAATGCAACAGAGGGATTTCATCAGCATTACACTGTCAGAGAATGGAGGAAACATATCTGGATTTACTCCAGTGGACATCATGAGAAAACCTATTTAGAGCTGGCACACAGTCGGGGAGAAAAAAGGAGACCTTGCGTCTTTTCTCAATAGGGTTCAGATCACTGAGGGTATGGGAGTGAGAGACACAGAGAAGCAGCAGCAGCATCTCTTCACCATCATACATTTGGCAGAGAATTTTCAACAAATGTCAACAGTTGTAGCCACCTGAGTTCTTACCTTACAGCAGCATCAGGTACCTGTGAAATTGATCACAGGAGGATAGATCAGCTGCAGGGGAACTGGGAGGTTGCAAACCCAATACCACTTGATTTACAAATATGGAAACCAAGGACCTTAGAGGTTAAATGACCATCCCAGGGTCATCTAGCAAGCAAGTGGCAGGACCAATTTTGAACTCAAGCTCTCTGGATCCATCAAGCAAAGACATAGTGAATTCACTAGAATGAGAGTGGATAAGATGTCACTGGTGTGATTACTTGTTCTACTGGTAAAGAATGAAACTCTTTTGTGACTTCTATTCTATGTAATTCTCATTCATGACTTTCCATAAATTAACTATGGGAGACTCAAGCAAAAAAAATCTGCTTCTAGTTTATTCTTTAGGTGGCAAGTAGAAAATGTACTGGACAGGGAATTAGGAAGACTTGAATTCAAATTTAGCCTCAGACACTTAAATGTGTGATCCTGTTCGAATCATTTAATCTCTGTCAGCCTTAGCGATCTCATCTGTAAAACAGGGATAATAACATCATCTATCTCTCAAGGTTCTTGTGAGCACCAAATGAGATAATATTTGTAAAGCACCTTGCAAATCTTAAAGTGCTAAATAAATGCCTTTTCCTCCTCCACCTTCTCCTCCTCTTCTTCCTCCTCTGATTTCTGTTTCATATCTCAAAGGAACAACATGGTATTTAGACTCCTAACCTCAGATTGCAAACTTAGACCAGAAAGTGACCTTAGAAGTGACAGATCCTAGATCTAGAGCTGGAGGAGTCATCTGAGGCCATCTAGTCAAATCTCATTTTACCAAGGACGAAACTGAGGACCAAGAAGATTAATTGACTTGTTCAAGGTTATACAGGTCATAAGATCATAGGTATGGAGTTGCTACTGACCTCAGAGACCATTTAGACCAATCTCCTCATTTCCATCTAAACCAACTTGCTTATTTTACAGATGAGGAAAATGAGACTCAAGGAGGTGAAGGGACTGGTCCACAGGCACAGAGGCAATTAGTAGCAGAGGTGGGGTTTGAATTCTAGTCCTTTAACTTAGCTTTGTTGGCCACGCCATGACACTACTCTTCTACTCTCATTTTATGAGTATGAGAAGAATTTGAAGCTTCTTCAGTTTACCAAGAGTGATATCTCCTTCCACCAATGCAGATAGTCATTAGTATATGTCTTTTTTTTTGGAGGGGGGAAAGCTAGGCAATTGGGGTTAAGTGACTTGCCCAAGGTCACACAGCTAGTAAGTGTCAAGTGAAGTTTATGTCTCAATACAACACAAGACAGAACACATTTATCAAGTACCCACTATGAGGCAGGCACTATACTAAGTGCTGGTGATATAAATAAGAAAAAGAAAGACAGTCCATGTCCTCAAGGAGCTTACAGTCTAATGAGGAAGACAACACCCAAAAGGAAGTTGAAAAATCAGGGGGTGGACAACATAGGATACTTTGCAGGGAGGCATGATGATGGTAGGGTCAAAACCAAGCAGTGCATCTGATAGGAGATGAAGAGCTGACTGAGCTTCTGGATCTTCTTTAAAGAAAGGTTTTGGGAGGAGTGTTTCCTTCCAGGTCTCCAATCAGAGGGGCAGAGGGTTCTGGGTACAGAGGTGCAGGGGCTACTTGAAGACACTGAAGAGATAGAATCTTGGGCAGTCTATGGCTTCTTTTTCACTGGTTCTCAGTCTCTCGCTGCTTCTTCCTCTCTCCCCCCCACCTCACCTACTATAGACAGTATAATGGCCAGTGTGTTGGACTCGGAGGCAGGAGACGCTTGGGTCAAAATACCAGTTCTAGCATTTGGCATGACTGTGACCTTGGACAAATCCCATCACCCCTCTGAGACTCAGATTCTTCATCTATGAAGTAGGAACATTAAGACTTTCATTCGCTGCCTATTTCACAGAGGAATTTTTCAGGGAAGCATTTTGCAAGCCTTAAATCACTTCATGAATGTGAGGGATTTCATTCAACAAACCATTACTAAGCACTCACATTTATTTACAAAGCACTATGCTGGAGAGACAAAGAAAAGTCATGAAACTCCTGTCCCCAAAGTGCTTACTATCCATGAATTGTGGACTCTATACTATAAGACAGATAGGTGGTATAGAGGATAGGGGACTGCTTTTCAATCCAGAAAGACTGGAGTTCAAATCTTGAAAGACTGAGAAGGGGGAGAGGGTAAAAGGAGAGAAAAATAAAGAAGGAAAGGGAAGAATGGACAATGGGGAAGAGGGAGAGCCAAGATGAGAATATGGCTCCTCAGACCTAAATGATCTATGGACAAGGCTAACAGGAGCTAACTATAGCGGTAAAAGTGCTGACTGTTCACCTCTTCTCCAAGACATCATTCCCTTCAGCCTCCTTAATCCTTCTACCTCTAATTCCACTGGGGATGCAGTGGCCTCCACACCCAAAGCCAGGCACTCCCTATCAAGTAGTCCAGAGTACTCTGTGTTGCACACAAAGAAAGCTGGGAAAAGTGGGCACCTGGTGGTGGAATTGAGTCCACAGGTGGAAAGCCAAGCAGGTTAATCACATTCATATCACTGCAATCCTCTCTTATGTTTCTGGAGAGAAATGAATTCAGGGCAATTTTTGTAAAATGTTTTCTTCTTAGTATTGACTAAAAGGTAAATGCCATCCTTTTCCACTAGGCAATACCCTCTAAGTAGGGAAGAGGTTGAGGGTTAAAGCCAGGGAGGCATTAGCTGAAAAGCTTTTAACCTGTCAAGGCCTAGTGTGATTTTAAAATTATAACCTTAAAAGCTTTAAAAATGGATCTGCTCCATACTTACTCCATTAGAGATTCATGGAACAACAAATGCAGTGAAAATGCAGTTTTACTTGAAGATATGAAAGGAGGGATTTGGCAGGACCATCATGATTAATGCCCTCTGATGAATAGCAGAATGATAAAATTTCAGAGTCACAAGGGACCTCAGTGGCCATTTTCTTTAAAAAACAAAAGTCTTTTCTATGACATACTCCCAAAGTGGATATCCATTGCCTCCTTTAAATTTTTGAGACTGAGTCTCTCCATCTTGCCCAGGCTGGAAGTGCAGGGGGCACTTACAGACCTGATGCCACTGCTGATTGGCATGGAAACTTTGACCTGCTGCCTTCTTCTGCCCTTAGCACAGTGCCTAGCACATAGTAGGAGCTTGTTCAATGTGTATTGACTATTGACTTGGACCTCTTGGTGGCCTGTCGCTCTTAGGGGTCCTTCATAGCTACTGCCAGACTTAGGGTAGACCTTTGATTGGCTTTGGCTGTAACAGCTCAAGCCATCCACCTGCCTCAGCCTCCTTGGTAGCAAGGACTATAGGAGTACGGCACCATGCCAGGCACTCCTACCTTTTGATGCAGCGAATTCCATTCCGGGATAACTTTAATTATTAAAAAGTTTTACTGACATCAAGCTAATCCTAAAGTGGTCCTTTGCAACTTCTGCCTATTATTGTTCCTGGTCCTGTTTTGGTGGGTCAAAGTGATTAGGGCCAGTGCTTCCTCCACGTAACCTCCCTTCAAATACATAAGAGACCCAGTCTGGGCCCCTTGAGCCTCCTTTTCTCCAGGCTGAATAGCTTAAGTTCTTTTAACTAGTCCTTATAAGATATAAACTCAAGGTGCTTTATTATTCTGGCTGCACTTGTTTGGAGGCTTAGTAGCTTATCAAGGTCCCTCTTGGACTCTGATGCCAATAACTAAAGCCAATACTCAAGATGTGGTTTGACCAGGGCAAAGTAAAACAGGATGAACACCTTTTCCTGGGAAATAGGAATTGTCTTGCAATCTCCTTTCTTATTTTGTATATCAATTCCCTATACTTCTCTTAATGTGGTTCAAGATAGCATTAGTTTTTTTTTGTTGCAATGTCATACTCCTGACCATATTGAACTTGTAGTCCTCTAAGACCTGTGGATCTTTTTCCAAAAAAATAAACAAACTTCTGTCTAATTATTTCTCCCTTGCATTGTACTTCTGAGTTGAATTTTTGAATTAAAGTATCAAGGTTTACATTTAGCTCTATTAAGTTTCATTTAATTAATTTCAGTCTAGTGTTCTAGATGGTCAGGATCTTTTTGGATAATAATTCTGCTATGCATTGCATTAGCTATACCTCTCAGCTTGTGTCATTTGAGAGTCAGAGAAACAGGCCCATCAAACCTTGACCCAAGTCACAGAAGGCAATGTCACACAGCACAGTGTCAGTGGACATTGGGCCTCTTCCCTGGAGGCCTGTAGGTGCTCAAGCATCAGTGGCCAGGGTTCTTCTGGCTCAGAATTCATCTAATTTACTATTGTCTAAACCAACAGTTCTCAAACTTCATGGGGCCAGGGCCCTTTTACAATGTTGCATTTATGTGGGTTATATCACTCAGTGGAGGCTTAATGTGGGATATAACATCTGAGCCTTGAAGGAAAAGGAGGATTTCCACATTTTCCCATATTCAAGTCCATGGAGCTATCTTTGTTGCTTCTGTCTTCCACCTTTCAGATACAACTAAATATGAAGTTCTGTTAGACACACACACAGACACACACACACATGCACACACACACAACCCTCCAACATCCATCCTTCCCACACTGGGTGCCCTCTGCTCCCCACCCCCTACTTTTCAGCTTCCTTCTGCATTGCTTACAAACTCCTTGAAGGCAGAGGCTGTCTTAGTGTTTACTGTTATTAGAAGTTAAAATGTTTTAGTATCATTACAAAAATAATCTTTACCTTACAGACCCCCTTAAAGGTTCTTGGAAATGCCCAAGGATCTCTGGACCACATTTTGAGGGCCACAGGCTAGTCTACATCTCTTGTCCTTGCCACAAGAATAGAAAGAGATTACTTATCAAATGCTTTTCAAAAAAAATCTAGGACAACTATGTCTGCAAAATTCCCTTCATCTCCCAGCTTAGTAACATTTTCCATAAAGGTCATTAGGTTAGTACTGCATGTCCTGCTCATGGTGAAACTGTAGTGGCATCCTTCCTAAGATGTTTTTCTTTCTTTAATAATGGGTTTAAACATTTTCCCCGGAACTGAGGTCAAGGTGACTGCACTGTACTTTGCCATTTCTTTTCACTCCCTGCCCCTCCCCCCCTTTTTAAAAAAGAAGATTAGGACAACCTTTGACCTTCTCAAGTCCTACTCTTTCTAATATTACTGTCCTTAAGTAAATGACTATTCTTTGAAGAGGCTAATTTTACTGTTTCTGAATGTTTTCTAGCTCATATCTTTCCATCTTTACCACAATAATAGTGAGAGACATTTTATCAAATACTTTCCTAGAAGCCAAATATATTCTATCTACCACATTTCCTTATTTAGCAGTTTATTGACCTTGTCAATAAAAAATAAGGTTAATATAATATGTCCTTTTATTAAAAAAACAAGATTATGTTGATATCTTTTCTATATCAACATAGTTTCCCCCATTATTTCTCTTCTTGTTTTTTTACAGAGAGCCATTTCACATGACAAATAGTATTTTAAAAAGACAAAAAAAATATGGAGCAGCTAGGTGGTGCAGTGAATAGAACACTGGCCCTGGAGTCAGGAGGATCTGAGTTCAAATTTAGCCTCAGACACTTGACACTTACTAGCTGTGTGACCTTGGGCAAGTCACTTATTCCCAATTGCCTTGCCTTCAATCCTCCAAAAAAAAAAGAAAAAATGAAAGGAAAACCAGTATAACTGATCAATACATCAAAAAAGGTATGAAAATCTGTGCAATGTGAACATTAGTGGATCTCACACCTCTGCAAAGAAGTGTGGGGGAGGGGAGTCTCATATCTCTTCTTTTAAACCATGATTATTCTAATTCTATAACATTTATTTCTGTGGTATGATCCCATCTTGATGAGTTGGTGCCGGTCTTTTGTGATCATGGCTTTCTTTTCTATATATTCAATAACCATCTCTTTAGGATTCTGTACTAGGATCTTGTCAGAATTCCAGAAAAAGCTCAATGATCTATAGTTTGCAGATTCTAGGTGTTTTTTTAAATTGGGACAACATTCTTCTCCATTTCTGTGGCACCCATCCCTCTGAAATATCACTGGAAGCCACTCATCAATCACATCTGCTATTTTCTCAACTGGAAGATCTGGTTCATTTGGATTGGGTCACCAAAATCCAGTAAGAACAGCAGGCTCTATCTTATCATTGTCTTACTTGGGCATCAGCTCCCAATCACTCATGTTTGTTCTTTTGTCTTCCAATCAATGGCCACTTTCACTGATCAAGAAAACAGAAGTAAAATTAGAAGATAAGGTCTTTGCCTTCTCCCTGTGGTCAGTTATTATTGTTCCATCCACTTTGAGAAGTGGCCTTGTCTAGTATTTGACTCTCTTCATTCCTCTAGCACAGCTAATAAAGAAATCCCTTTGTTGTAATCATTTGCTATTCTCCCTAGTCAGAGGCCATTGTGAGCTTTTGAACTTCTGATATTTTCCTTGTTCTTACAGTATTCTACCATGCTTTTGTATTCACCCTCTGGTAATCATCCTTTCCTCCATTTTATGCATTTCTCTTTTAAAAATATAAATTGATTGGTGGGTTATCTGCATATTCACACAAGTCTCTTCCAGGAAGGTGAAATAAACAAGCATTTATAAAATGCTGACTATGTGCCAGGCACTGTGCTAAACACATGTTACATATATTGTCTCATTTTATCCTCACAACAACTCTATGAGGTGGGTCTTGTGATTATTCCCATTTTCTGGTCAAGGAAACGGAGGCAGTTGGAGGTTAAGTGACATGTCCAAGGTTTCACAGTTAGAGTCTGATGCTGGATTTGAACTCAGGGCTTTTAGAGACCTGATTCAGTGGTAGATCCACTGTGCCTCCTTCAGATACTTCTGTTTTTTTTTCTCTTAAGTTTAAGGATTTTTTTTGTGTCTTCTGAATTTCATTCATGAGAATTTCCCATTAATCCTAGGCTAATTTTCCTTTAGTCCATAGGGTCCTAGCTAACTTTTCTCTGAACCCATTAAAATCAGCTCTATCAGAATCAGGGATGTGAGACAGATTATGTCTGGGTTTCCTCTCTTTCCCTATCATAAACTCTAGGAGGGAGTGGTTACTTCCCTCAGAGATTTTCATCATTTCCACTCCATCAACTAGCTCCATCCTCCCAGGGAGAATCAGATCCAGAACAGAATTTCCCCTTGTTGCTTCCTCCACCTTTTAAAGAGGAAATTGAGAGGAGTTGTTAATTGGCTACTTTGAGATAGGCTGTTCTCTTTTAGTAAATCAGATTGAGCCTTTTGAGAGCTCTCAATATAATTTATATATTTTATAATTTATAAATAGCTTCTTCTGAGGTCATCTTGTGGACAGAAGACCCTGAAGAAATAAGTCTGACCATGGCACTTCACTTGCGTAAGCACCTTTAATAGCTTTTTATTGCCTCTAGGACAAAATACAATGCTTTAAGGTTTGATATTAAAGCTCTTCACTGAATAACTACAATCTACCTCTCTAGATTTATTTCACATTTCTCTTTTTCACCTATTCCCTTTCCAACTCAACCTCACTTTTTTTTTCCTGGTCCAGTTCCTATTTCCATGTATTTGCATAGATTATTCCCAGTGCCTGGAATACACCCTGTCCTCACTTCTGATGCTCAGAATCTCTATCACCCTTTTTCACTCCCAAAGAGAAGCCTGTCTTGATTTATTTGGCTGTTTCTCATCAATTTATCAAGGTAAGCTCCTTGTGCACAGGGGTTGTTTTTTGGTTGTTCTGTTTTTTTATCCTTAGTGCTTACTTTAGTGCCTTGAACTACCCATGTCCCATCCATTTTCCTCTACTTAAATGACCTGTCATAAGGGTCATTAGGGACAGCTGTATGTGTCAGGTGAGACTTGAATTGAGTTCTTCCTTATTTTTTATTTACATATGTACTTGTTGCTTCCCAATGAGAATGGAAGCTTCTTGAGGGTAGGGAGTTGTTTCTTTGTATTTATAGCATAGTGATGTCCATGGCATAGGTGCTTAATCAATGTTTGTTAATTGATTCTTGGCTCTGAAGTCATCTCTTTGTCTGCTTTGGCATGATTCCTTATGCTTTGCAAATGCTTGTTACACTCAATTAGATTGGGGAGAGAAACATCATCAAGAAATATGGGTTCTTCCATAGAGCTAACCCCCTTTGCATCAAGGTGGAAACCATCAACTTTGTTGGTTTGATCTGAAACCAAAACAAAAGAATGACCAGAGAAAAGATTCCTGAACAGGCAGTGTGTGGATGTCAGCCAAGGGGCTGGGGTACCTTTAATCTGTCATGAGGTTTAGCCTTCCACATCTATCCTACTCAAGGCTGAGAGATTCTACATTTCATTATGCCTAGTTCTGAAGAGCAAAGTGATTAATGGATGTTTTAGGCGAAGTGATGGCACCAGCTCTATTTCAGGGAATCTTTGTTACAAAACAAGATAAAAAATAGACTTTGGATCAAGATGAGGGAAAAACAAAACCTTTCCAACAATTAAAACTATCCCCAAATGGAATCTGCCTTGTGAAGTAATGAGTTCCCCATTAATGGGATTCTTTAAGTAGCTCTGGGATAATCTCTTGAAAAGGATGTAATGAGAGCATTTGTGCTTTAGGAATAGTTGAATTTGATGATCTTTGAGGTAACTTTCATCTCTGAAATTCAATGATTCCCTTGTGCTTTTACTAAGTAAGTAACTCTTTACACTGACCTGGGTACCAAGAGGTTGCCCTGACACTGTAGAGAGGTCTCTGAGGTTGACAATCATGAAACCTTGATTCCTGGTGGAAGAAGCTGTGAACAAAGCTGACTAAGTTGAATCCTAGAGACTGAGAACAAGAAATGAGGTAGAATGAATATAATCTATAGATTTTCATGTATTCCACTGCTTATTGGTAAGGAAAGGGGCAATGACTCATTCCAAATGATTAGTTGTTATTGTTATTATGCTGTTTTGCAATCATGTCTTGACTCTCTGTGACCCCATTTGGCAGAGATACTGGAGTGGTTTGGCATTTCTTTCTCCAGCTCATTTTACAGATGAGGAACCACAGCAAACAGGGTTCAGAGACTTGCCCAGGGTTATACAGCTATTAAGCAGGTGCCTGAGGCTAGACTGGAACTCATGAAGATGAGTCTTCCTGATTCTAGGCCCAGCATTCTATCCACTGCACTAAATAGTAGAGAACATTAAAGCTTGGGAAAGGGGTTTTGAAGCATTTGACCAAGCATGTCTTCACTCTTCTAGCCATTTGCCATGCTTCAAAGTAATGAAACTAGACTCTAAAGGTCCGATTCTGTAAAGTTCCTTGCACACTCCACTCATTGATGTTTGATACCAAGAACTGACAGCATCATCTCTCATACTGATGCACAGAATGAACCAAAAGCAGAGAGGTAAATGTTTTGGTGTTATTGCCCCCATCAGTTCTTGAGTTGCTGAAGTAAAGAATAGATTGGCCCTCCCCACCCCCCACCCCCAATGCCCTTAATTGAACAGGTAAAAGTGTTAAATCGATGAGAAAGCATTGCACATTAGGTATTGAGGACAGGAGTCCTCACTGGAGATAGAAAACACAAAAAGTAAGACTATCCTTACCCTCAAAGAGCTTTCATGCTAAAAAATAAGACAGCAAATAGCAGGGAGTAGGTTTGAGAAGGCACAGAGACATTGATAAGTCCTTTCAGAGAATGGGAAGGCTGATTGAATTATTGTTCCCAGAGCCAGGTTGTGGGGTGGGGAGGAAGAGGTACACATGGAATGAAAATGGCTGGGTAGGTCTGGGTCACCAGGTCACCAATCAGAAGCCCAGGGTCCAGGGCTAAATAAATGTTACTATAAAAGTGAAAGAGTAAAAGCTATGAATCAGAAACCTACAGATAACTAATACTGATTTTGTAATGAAGACAGTCATTTTAAGTTGAAAATGTCAATCTTTTTGGCTCATTAAATTCTTTTTCCAAAAAAATAGAATCTTAGGATTACCATAAATCATAGGATTCACAGCTATAAGGGACCTCCAATGTCATTTTGAGCATCCTCTGCTTTTTATATATGGGGAATTTGAGGACCACCGTGACTGACTTATGTGCTAGAACCAAAAGGCACAAACATGAAGCCCCTAGGCAGCTTTGTGGAGTGAAGAGAATAGAAGATTTGGAGGTAGAAGCCCTGGATTCAAATTCTGTCTCCACTATTTATGACCTTGTATGACCTTGGGCATGCTTCACTTTAGTTTCCTCATCTTTAAAGAGGGTGTGGGACTAGGTCGCCTTAGAAGTTCCTCCCATCTCTAAGATCCTCTGCTCTTTCAACACTGAATTAGGGAAAGAAAGAAGGAAAGACATGTTTATACAGTGCCTACCATGTGCCAGGGCATGTGCTAAGTTCTTTACAAGTATTATATCATTTGATCTTCACAACAACACTGAGATGTAGGTGCTATTATTATCACCCTTTCACAGTTGAAGAAACTGAGTCAGATAGTGGTTAAATGACTTGCCCAGAGTCACACAGCTAGTAAATGTCTGAGGCTCCATTTGGACTTGCTAGTCCTGATTTCAGCGCCTGTGCTCTTAACTTCCAGTCAGAGAGTCTAAGGATCATGTCTTGAGGCAGGGTTTGAACCTAAATTATGCCAGTGTTTGTGGTCACAGGAAACCACTTGTTATCTTGAGTAGAGGCATAGAAAGACCATGTCTTTGCAGAAGGAAGGTTATTCATTGTGGATGGATTGGAGGGTGGAGAGAGGGGGACCATAGGTTCCTACATGGCAGGAAATTTCTTAGGGACATGGATTTAGAGCTCAATGAGTTCAACCTCTTCTTTCATGCAAATGAGGAAACTAAGACTCAGAGAATGACCTTAGATGAAGGTCAGACAAGTAGTAAATGACAAATTCTAGTCTCAAACTCACATCCAATGACTCAGTACTCTCCCCTCCATGCAAGTGACAAGAATTGGTAGGACATAATTCTAATAATCCATGTGGGGCTGAGAGAAGAGAAGATGAATGTTGGAGGGTGTGTGTGTGTGTGTGTGTGTGTGTGTGTGTGTGTGTGTGTGTGTG
>NW_027185889.1:20026032-20026276 GCF_028583685.1 Petaurus breviceps papuanus
GTGTGTGTGTGTGTGTGTGTGTGTGTGTGTGTGTGTGTGTGTGTGTGTGAAGAATCAAAAGGACTTGATACCTGATTGGACCAGAGAGGAGAAAGGAGACAAGCAAGAAATAGACACTCACAGTCTTGAAGGTGGGACACTGTTGAAATGTTCTTTTTCTTCCAGGTATTCATGGTCTTTTCTTAAGCCTCCTTTGATCAGTACTTTCTTCTAGAGGTGTGATAGTAATGGCAATTAAAGATTC
>NW_027185889.1:20026286-20031522 GCF_028583685.1 Petaurus breviceps papuanus
TTTTTTTTTGGTATTTTGTACGATAGGTGCTTAATAAATGCTTATTTATCAACTGACTAATCTTTATATTTTTCCTACTTGCTCAGTGTTTTGGAAGCTCCGGAGGAAAGTGTAGAAGAGAAAAGGTATTTGACTGACTACCAAACTGAAGGTCTATAGGGCCATTGTGCTGTCGCTTTTGTATGCCTGTGGAATATGAACAACATACCAGTGCCATGCCAGGAAACAGAACCTTCTCTACTTGAATTGGCTTAGGAGGCTTCTGAAGATCACCTGGCAGGATAAGGTACCAAACTGAGGTCCTTTCTCAAACTAAGCTGCCAAGTGCTCAAACTCTACTACAAAGAGTGCAACTACAGTGGGCTGGTCGTGCTGTTTGAGTGCCAAATGAATGCTTGCCTAAAAGACTATGTGAGGCAAGTGCTCACATAGTGGTCAGAGAAGAGATACAAGGATACTCTTAAGAACTTTGGAACTGACTGTTTCACATGGGAGACACTGGCACAGGGCTGCTCGGCATGGTATGCCCTCATCAGAGAAGGGGCTGTGCTCTATAAGCAAAGCAGAATTGCAGTAGCTCAAAAGAAATGCAAGATGCGCAAATTTAGAGACTCCATCCCAAATGTTCACTTGGACTATTTATGCTCGACCTGTGGTAGAGCATTTTGAGCTCATATTGGTCTTATCAGCCACAGTAAGACATGTTATAATTTGACTCTAACATAGTGATGTCATTTTGGTCTTCTTTGAGAATGAAGGACAACAATTAACATTAGCCATGATAGGCACATAGTAGGCACTTAATAAATGTTGTTTATTCATCAACCTGCTTTATCTTTTTCTTAGCATAGTGTCTGGCACATAGTAGGGGCTTAATAAATCTTATTAATTAGTTGATCTTTATGTTTTTCATAGTATAGTGTCTGGCACATAATAAGGGCTTAATAACTGCTTGCTGACTGGATGATCAGTGTAGGAAATTTAGGGTGAAGAAATTATCTTCTGGTATAGATGCATCAGCACTGGTCTGTAATTTATGGGCTTTAAGAGTGACCTGGGGACACTTAGAAGTTAAGTTATTTATTTGCCCAGGGTTATACAACCAGGATGTGTCGGAGGTAAGACTTGAATCCAGATCTTCCTGACTCCAAGGTCACCTTTCTATTCACTTTATCTACACAGCCTCCTATCAGTGCTTATTTTTTAATTGAAATGAACAGTGTATGTCATGTACCTAATCTCTTCTGCGGATCAATATCACTATTTTTAACCAGTACCAATCTAATTAGAGACCAATAAGTGGATAGAGCCTGGAGTCAGGGAGACTTGAGTTCAAATCTAGTCTCAGATACTTAGTAACTGTGGGATCTTGGGCAAGTCACTTACCTTTGAGCTACCTCAGTTGTTCGTTTTTAAAATGGGAATAATAGTAACACCTATCTCCTAATGTTAATGTGAAGATCAAATGAGGAAACAGTTGTAAAAATTTCCTAGCATAGTGCCTGGCATATATAGTAAGCACTTACATAAAAGCTGCCTAGTGTTATTTATTATTATTTTGATAATTACAGTTTCATAGTATAGTTTGAGATTTGGTACTTCTGTGTTCCCTTCTCACTTTAAAAATGTTTCTATTGAGATTCTTAATCTTTTGACCCTCTATACAAATTTAGTTATTATTTCTAGCTCTATATAATGATCCTTGGGTAGTTTGGATTAGTATGGCACTGAATAAGTAAATTAATTGAGGCAGTTTTGTCCTTTTTTATTATATAGGCTCTTTTCTAGACATGGCCACTGTGGGAATTTGTTTTGCTTGTATATAAATGTTTGCTATAAATATTATTGTTATTTTACCCTAGAGTAGGGGTCAACAAGTGGGAGAGAAAATATATACTTGTTAATTTAAAAACAATTGATTAAAATTCAACTGAATTATTTCCTTAGTTCCTATTTAACCTATACTGGAAAACTGGTTTAATAACATTTTCACAGTCTGTCCCCTCAAAAAAGGATGCAACCCAAATCATGTTTTAAAAGGTGAAAAATATCCTCCTCAGCCTTCTTTTCTACTATCCACATTTTTCACAAAGCAATTGGGGTTAAGTAACTTGCTCAAGGTTACATGGCCATTTATTTTGTGTTGGGTGCCAAGTATCTGAGGCTGGAACCAATCCCGGGTCTCCCGATGCCAGGGCAGGCACTCTTACTCACTGCGCCACCTGGCTGCCCTTACTACCCACATTTTGAAATAAAAATCAAGAAAATATTTTATACAATCAGAATTCTTCATCTTTCATCTCCCCTCCACACACACATATGTACATGTACATACACATATGTATGTATTCATTTATTTAGCACCTACTCCATGGCAGGCATTATGCTTAGCACTACAACTACAAAGCAAGGCAAAAGATAGTCCTCCCTCTCACAGAACTCATATTCTAATGGAGAGAAAACATGTAAAAACCCACGTATAAACAAGACATGCAGGATAAAGTTGGAGATATTCTTAGCAGGAAGGGATGAACATGTCTCTGTTTTGAAGTGGCAAATACATCTGTCAGGAAACTCTCTTCTAACCCTAACTTTCTTTCCCTCTCAAGGGCATGCAAATTGTTTCCAACTAAAGAGCCACCAGATGCTTAAAAATGACCAGGGAAGGTGGAGTGAGGACAATTGGTCAACATTCACCACCAGTATTCCTTTCTCTGCTACTTTTCACCTTTCACCTTCCTCCCTGCTGGTTTTTCCTTACATCTTCTGGCCTTGATTGTGCAGAGATGCTGGTTACTTCCCTTCCTAACCCCAATCTTATGGGAGAGGCTCCAGTAGTGAACTGAGGTTATAGAAGCCATTCCATTCTTCTTTTGTAGAATAAATAGTGCTTCAAGTCCAATCTAAATACACAAAAGGAAAGGAAGTCCTATATGTAAATACCACCTTTTGATTCCTTTCAGAAGATCTCCCTCTCTTTCACCCACCCTTTTTTATGAGTCTCTTAGTAATACACACACACACACACACACACACACACACACACACAGAGTTAACTGTCTGATTAAAATGGTCTTGCTCTGAAAGACTTTCATTTGGAACTGCTGACGAGGGAAAATATGGACAAGAATCATATCTTCCTCTTGGATTGTTTATATCCATCCAAAACTCTTTTCAAGGACCACCTCTTTCACAAGGCTTATCTTAATTCTTCCAGTTGTTAACAGTTTCCCTACTAGAAACTACTCAGAGGAAATTTCATATAGGTCTTGTCATCTCCATTAAGATGTAAATTCCTTGGGGCGGCCAGGTAGCACAGCGAGTAAGAGCACCGGCTCCAGTGTTGGGACGACCTGGAGATCGAATCCCGGGCTCAGACACTCAGCACCACACCCAGAAATAACTGGCCGTGTAACCTTGAGCAAGTTACTTAACCTCGATTGCTTAAAAAAAAAAAAAAAGATGTAAATTCCTCGAGAGCTGGGACTGCTCTGCTTTACTTAGTAATCAAATTAATTTATTCATTGTCTTGCATATATTTCATATTTACTTATCCTTGTACTCTTTTTAAATTTTTAATTTTTTTAAGCAATCAGGGTTAAGTAACTTGCTCAAGGTTACATAGCCAGTTATTTCTGGGTGTGGTGCTGAGCATCTGAGCCTGGGATTCGATCTCCAGGTCATCCCGCCACTGGAGCTGGTGCTCTTACTCGCTGAGCCACCTGGCCGCCCCTTATTCTTGTACTCTTTTTCCTACCAGTAGGATATATGCTCTTTGAGAGCAGAGATTGCTTTTCTATTGTCTTTTTATCCTCCATACCCAGCTGGACAGAGAGGAGGAGTTTAGTAAAGGCTTTGAATTAAATCATTCAAGTAAACTGAGTTGAAGGCATGAAGGCTAGACATACCCCCACCACAGAATTGCATCATTTGAGAGTTGGAAGGAACTTCATTGGCCCTCTAGTCCAGCTCATCCATGAAAGGAATTCCTATTCTAACATTCCAGACTGAGGACCTCCAAGAGGAGATGCCCATGCATCAAATTAATAGGCTGTAACAGACATGCTTTACAAGAGTATAATTTTAAATTTGGTTTTCTACTAATTAGCTGTGTGATGCTGGGTAAGTCATAGCCTCTCTTTGCCTCAGTTTCTTCATTCATCAGTCAGTCAATAAACATTCATCAAGTGATTACCATGTGCCAGGCATTGTGCCAAGTGCTGGGTATATAATGGGGGCAATTTTAAAGGTCTATTTCCACCCTAAGATTCTACAATCTTATGTTGAATTATAGAAAGAAGAGGAAATAAGGTAGTGAGACCTAGATTCCAATTAACATTACCCCTGATTACCACATAACTCTGGGGGAGTGAGTCACTGTTCTTTATTAAGCGGGGGCAGAAATCTTAAAGATTAATGAAGGTTCCCGAAAAGTAGCAAAAGATCAGAGCCATAATGCTTGTGAAATTCCTTTCCTTTTTCTGTTTTAGAATGAAAATACCAAGGGGAAGTTGGGAGGAAATAGAGCATTTCAGCTCTGCACTCTGCCTAATGAAATATCCCAAGATTAATTCAAGAGGAGAGAAAAAGGAAAGAGCGACAACCCCTAAGAAACATCACACTGATGCTCTTGCTTACAAAACATTCAGGAGCATGGCCTTCCTAAGGCCGGATAATCATTAGAAGAAACAACTCAAAATTGTAGGTGGTTGGCATCTACTCTGGAGAAGGTCCTGACTGTGCTCTGGATGAGGCTGCATCCCCACCCCTAACCCACTCCAACCATCCTTCATGTGATGTACCACTGCATAGCCCTGTCATTTCCCAGGATCCAAAGGTTCCAAACATATTAACTCCATGCTTTTCTGAAGAGAGTAGCAGTTATTGTCTCCATTTAGAAATAGAGAAAATAAGACATGGGGAGGCTGGTCTGCAGGGATTCTGCCAAATTATTTTTAGTGCTGTATCTTTATTTGAGAGAAGCAACTGAGTAGAATGTGGTACTTTGGTAGAATGCCCTGGGTAGAATGTGGGACTTGGAATCAGGGAGACTCAGGCTTGAATTTAGCCTCAGGCATGTCATAGCTATGTGATCCTGGGCAAGTTCCTTAATATTTCTGAACCTCAATTTCTGTTGTTAGTGAGTGAGTGTGTGTATGTGTGTATGTATGTATGTATCTTTCTATCCATATCTATCTATCTATCTATCTATCTATCTATCTATCTATCTATCTAT
>NW_027185889.1:20031532-20054400 GCF_028583685.1 Petaurus breviceps papuanus
TATCTATCTATCTATCTATCTATCTATCTATCTATCTATCTATCTATCTATCTATCTATCTATCTATCTATCTATGTGACCCTGGGAAACTTAACCCTATTTGCTTCAGTTCCACATCAGTAAAATGAACTAGAGAAGGAAATGGCAAACATTCCTGTATCTTTGCCAAGAAAATTCCAAATGACAACACAAAGAGTCAGGACTGAAAAGATTAAACAGCAACAAACAAACAAATACATACACACATATCTCATTATGATAATAATGGTTTTTATTGTGTGATTAATAATATCAACCATTTCCCAAGGATGTATGTAGTGAGGATCAAATGAGTCCATGTATGTAAAATTTGGCAAACCTTAAAGTGCTATAAAAATGTTAGTTATTTCTATCATCACTATCATTATCTAGTAGCAAATGGAGAGCTGGTCTTGGAGTCAGTATGGTCTGAGTTCAAATCCTACCTCTGACACATGCTGACTTGTGTGACTCTGGGCAAGTTAACTTGACATCTCAATATTCCAGTCAATTCTTGAAGACTCTTAGTTGGTGAATAGTCATTAATCTGTCTTAGTAGAAGGAAGTCACTCAACAAAGGTTCTAAACATTAATAAAATAACTAATAATAGCAGTATCAATTATAATAAGAGCATCAATATAATATTAAAATAATTATTGATGAATATTAATACTTAATATTAAATAATACTAATTAATAATGATATTAAGCTATGGTCACAATAACAACAATCACATTAATGTTGCTGTTGTCTCATTCTTGCCCTCCAGTGTATTGGAGTTTAGATAGAATATTCCTGGCACAGGTCACTCTCTTAATGTTGTTCTTTCAGTTTTAATATTCTGCAGACTATTGCAGAGTTGGATAGGATGACTTAATGTCATTCTTCTTATTATATTCTTCTCATCCTTATCTTGTTAGCTCGGTACAGAAATGTGAATCATCTATCTGCTATGAGACCCAGATGGGGACTGCCCTGCAGAGACAATATGGTATAGAGGGAAAACTGGTGGATTTGAAGTCAAAGCATCTGGATTCAAACCCTGACCCTGCCATTTGATAGCTGTGCAACCTTAGGCAATCAGCTTAACCTCCCTAGGACTTACTGTTCTCATCTGTGAAAATACAGAGTTAGACCAGATGGCCTCTATGGTCTCTTCTAGCTCTAAACTGATGCTCCTATGAATCTTCTATGGTAGGTTTCCTCATCTGTCAAGTAAAAGGGTTAGGCTAGATGTACTCTGAGGTCCCTTTCAGACCTCATTCTAGAATCTTATACCCCTCATGGAAACACAGTCCTACATTTCAACATGTGAAGTTTGCACATCAAGAATTTCCCCTGCTGACAAAATTCCAGTTCCTTCACATATCTGCATTTGACTTAATGAGTTGTGTAGGAAAGGGTTGGTAGAATTAAGTTATCCTTTTAAAATGCCCACCTGCCTTTTTCTGCTCTGTAACTCTCAAAACATTCATAATACCATAGATTTAGAGCCAGAGTAGAGCTTTAGAGGCCATTGAGACCAAGCTTTCATTTTGTAGATTGGGAAGCAGAGGCTGAGAGGATAAGGGACTTGCCCAGTGTGGAACACCTAGTAAATGCCTGAGACATGAACTCTAGTCTTTCTGACTCCTAGCCCGTCCCCTACCCACTGCACTGTCTTCTATCTAACTGCCTCCTATTTTTCAACACTCATCTTGTCCTAGTCTGGCTCATGCCTCAGAAATGCAAAGGGTGATGGGATCCCTAAATCTCAGCCTTCAGCCCTTTCCTTTCACTTGCCCCTTCCAGGTTTCAACCAAAAAGTTCCAACCACAGACAATGAAAAAACATCTGGATGTCGAATTGTAATCTCAAACTTGACAAGTTCTAAATTGACTAATTAAAATAATCATTGCCCACCTAAGACTAGCACCACCTTTATCTTCTGTCACCCAGATTCTCTGAATCTTGAAACTAGGGAGTTATTATTTTACTCAGCTATTTCTTTTTTTTCTGTGTTCAATCACTTGTTCCTATCATCATTATGAAATGTATCTCAGATTTGAATTTTCCTACTGGGTATAGTCACTCCCTGATAGCAAGGTGATAAATTGGCCCAATTGTTTTAGAAAGCAAAGTGGAATTATGCAGGAAAACTTACAACGATATTCATACCTTTGACCCAGCAATCTCACTCTTCAGTTTTTTCCCCAAGAAAGTTGATAGCATGAAAAGACCAATCTGCACACAAATATTCATAGAAGGACTATCTGTAATAGCAAATAGTTGGAAACAAATTATGTGTCCAACCATTGGGGAATGCCTAAGCAAATTGTGGCAGAAGGATGCAATGTAACATTATTGCACTGTAAGGAATACTGAGGCACTCGGTGGGTATAGGTTATAGCAAATTACAAATGAAGAATTGCACAGTCATAGTGGAATAAATTGTGTCAACAGAGAACTGTATGTTCTCACAATCACAGGTTTTTAGAGATTAAGAGACCTCAGAAAGCAGAGTCTGACCCATACCTGAAAAAGCATCCCTCAACACACCCAGACAATGGCCATCCAATCTTACTTAAAGATTCCCAGGGAAAGAGGATCTTCATTCATCACCTCCTAAGGGAGTCGATTCCACTTTGAGATAGATACAAATTATAAAATGTTTTATTGACATAGAGACTAAATTAGCTTCCTTGTAACTTCCACCCATCATTCCTGTTTCTGCCCTCTGGCACCACACTGTCTAATCCTTTTTCCACATGGCATCAACTAGATACCTCTAATGTCTTCATTAAGTCTTCTATTCTTAAAGAGAATATTGATTTATTTCTTCAGCTAATTCTCATGGAATATGAGCTCAAAGCTCTTTTCTGTTTGGGTTTCCTCCTGCCTCTGCCTCCAATGCTCTCTAGTTTATCAATGACCTTCCTAAAACATGGTGTACAAGATGGAATGGAATACTCCAGATATGGTTTTGAATACAGTACAACTATCTCCTCTTTAGTCCTGAAAGCTGTGTTTCTCATAATGTAGACTAAGATTGTTTTTGTTTTTAATTGTCATGTTATGCTTTTGACTCATACTAAGTATTCAGTTCACTGAAACTTTCAGACAAACTGGTATCTAACTGTGCCTCCTACAAACGTGTTTGTGAAATTGATTTTTTGTCTCAAACATAAGAACTTGTCCCTCTTGAACTTGATTTTATTAATCTCAACCCAATATCCTGTTCTTCCTTGTCAAATTCATTTGACATAATGACTATGTCCATCAAACATGTAACTTTCACTCTCAACTGTATCACTTGAATCAATTCTCCTGAGCAGGTTTGAGCTGGTTCAAGCACATTCTTAGTTTCTTCCCTTACAAATGAACCACTGGAACATCAAACATTGGAAACCTTCACTAAGGACTGTATTTAAGAAATACCAGACCTTTTTAGTCCTTTTTTTGTTCTCTGAACTCTTTGGAAGTCTGATGAAGCTTATGAATCCCTTCACAAAATAATGTTTTTAAATAATTCAAGGACATGCTAAGTTTCAGGTAGATATGAGTGAGAATGAAGATGTATTTTTTTCCCATTAAAGTTCAAAGATCCCTTTGAAATCTATCGACAGACCCTCTGAAATCCTGTTGACCTCTGGTTAAGATCCCCTGCTCTAGAATCCAATAAAGGAGACAGAACAATGATGTGGACATGGAATTAAAAAGAATTAATGATTAAAGTCTTGACTCTGCTTATTTAGTACTTGTAAGACACTGGACAAGTTACTTTGGAGTCAAGAAGATATGAGTTCAAATTACACACCCATCACTAACTAGCTGCTCTCAGCTCTAGTTTCCTCATTAGTAAAAAGGGCATAATAATATCACATCAGGGAAGCTAGATGGTTTAGTGGATAGAGAACTAGGTCTGAAGTCAGGAAGGCTCATCTTTCTGAGTTCAAATCTGGCCTCAGACACTTCCTACCTGTGTGACCCTGGGCAGGTCCCTTAATCCTTATTGCCTTAGTTTCTTCATCTGTAAAATGAGCTGGAGTAAGAAATGTCAAACCTCTCTTGTATCTCTGCCAAGAAAACCCCAGATAGTGTCTTGAAGAGTCCAATACAACTGAAACAGTTGAACAGCAATAACAGCACTTGACTCTCAGGGGTTGTTCTGAGGACTGAAAAAGATCATACATATAGTGTTTTGCAAAGCTAAAAGTGATATACAAATGCTAGCCATTATTATTCTGTTCTCTGAACCTAAGTTTCTTTATCTGAAAAATGAGGAATTTGAGTGGCACAGTGGAGAGACCAGTGGATATGGATTCAGAGTACCTGAATTCAGATCTGAGGTCTGCCACACATTCCCTAGGTGACCTTTGGCACATCACTTGACTTTCTGGGGCCTCTGTTTCCTCATGTATAAAAGGACAGAGTTATGAACTGCAAGGTTCTTTCCATATCTCAATTCTGTGATCCTAGTTCTTTTCAATTTATTTTCCCTCCTGCATCTCTCCAGCAAGACCAAGGGCATTCTGCAAGGGAAAAGAAGATGTCACAGTCTGAGTGCTTTCTGCCAAAGGGGAAGAGAGAGGCCAGACACATTTCTGTGTCTTGGTATTAGTCAGGTGTTAGACGTGTGTGTGTGTGTGTGTGTGTGTGTGTGTGTGTGTGTGTGTGTTGTGTGGAGATGACTCAAAGCTTTCCATTTTAGCACCAACTGGGGAAGCTGCCTCCTCTCCACTCCTACTGGATCCCTGAGTCACTGTCCAGTACTGGGGAGGGAAGGGAGGCCTGAATTAACCTGTTCAGAAGTGCTCAGTGTAATTCTGAAGCAACTTTAATGAGCATTCTGAGGCATATAAAAATATGCTTAAGGAAATAGGACCAGAAGTGATCTCAGAAGCCATGGGGCCCGGAACTTGAGGTTCAAAGTGATTGAAGGTCAAAGAATAACAAATTTAGAATAACAAATCTAGTCTGTGGTCTGACCTCCCCCCAAAAGGGCCTATGGATAGATTTCAGGAGTCCATAAACTTGGATGGGGACATAAGTACATCTTTATTTTCACTGACATTTGGTTTCCTTTGTAATCTTATGTATTTCATTTTATGGATTTAATAACATTATTCTGAGAAGTGGTTCAGAGGTTTCACCAGGGGTCCATGAGACAACAAAGGGCTAAGAACCACTGATGTAGAGCAAGAGGCCATGTACTCCAGGTTACTCATTTTACATTAGAAGAAACTGAGGCCCAGAGAGGTGACATCATGTTCCCCAGGCCATAGTTAGGATTTGAACCTAGTCCTTCCTACTGCCAATTTCATGATCTTTCTGAAATACCATGTGAAATACAAGCATTAGGTATATAAGAACCAAGGCAGTGATAGGCTAATGTATGGAAAAGGGACCAGTTATGCATAAACTCAGTTCTAGATCTGTGATGTCCATGAAGGGAGTAAGAGAATGAGAAGAGGGAAAATTTAAAGAGAAAATATGGGAACTAGGAATATGTGGGAAAGGATGAAATATACTAACATGGTGGGATTCGTTAACAAGGAGGCATATCTCTTGGTTTAATGGTGGCAGAGTTTCTTCAGGGATGAATCATTGAATCAGTCTCCAGGAAACTCAGAAGTCACCTAATCCCACCTTAAAGTGAACAAGAATTTCCTTTTTATCAGTGCTTATTGGTACAAGACTCGGTTTCCTCAAGGTGGAAAAATGTGACTAGACGCTATGATTTATGAGATCATTCTTAGATTCTAAAGACATCCCATAATTCCATGCCTCTGGTGAATCTATCAATATGCATTTATTAGTCTATTAAATTCTAGACTATTCAGTCTCTAACCCTTATTGTGGGAGGCTAAAAGTACAAATATCCACTGCACCACTTAGCTGCCCCTTTCAAACTGTATATTTATTCTTTACATACTTATATTTGTGGATAGATTGCTGGATCTGGAGTCAGGGAAGACTCATCTTCCTGAGTTAGAATTTGGCCTTTGAAACTTACTAGCTGTGTGACCATGGGCAAGTCAGTGAACTCTGTTTGTCTTTGTTTCCTCATCTGTCAAATGATCTGGAGAAGAAAATGGCAAACCACTCCAGTGTCTTTGCCAAGAAAACCCCAGATGGGGGCATGAAGAGTCAGACACAACTGAAACAAGTGAACAACAATATCACATAACTCTCAGGGCTGTTTTGAGGATTGAAAATCATACATGGAAAGTGCTTTGCAAACTTAATGGAGTCACGAAGAGTTGGACGTGACAGAAATGGTTGAACGACAATACAATTTGAATATGAAAAAAGAATGAATAACATTTCTTAAACATATTCGCTTTGTGGTTGATATTGTGCTAAGTGCTGGGGAGATATACACATATACATTGATACACATACACACACAAAGATACACATACACATATATGTATGTATATTTATGTGTATGTATACATACACACATGTATGTATACATATTTATATAAATATAAATTGTACAAATAAGTAAGACTTTGCCTTCAAGGAACCTATATCCTAAGAGAAAGCAACACATTAAGCAGACGGTAAGAATGGAAGGGATTTATGGCCTTTTAAGTGGTATAATGGATCCATTGTTTCCAGAGGCAATGGGGGTGTTCATTTAATTGTAGTTCTCAGAGCAAGATGTAGTGGTAGGATAGGATGCCAGTAGAAGCTCATCGAATGCAAGGTAGAGATGGATGGTACTAGCAAACAAGGAACACAAAAAGCTTCATGGAGAAGGTAGTGCTTGCATTGAATACTGAAGGAAGAGAGGGATTCTGTGAAAATGGGGTGAGAAGTGAGTTTACTGCAGTTGTGGGAGAGAATGGGAGAGACAGAACATGAAGAAGAATGTCATTTTGGCTGGAAGATAGAGTGTATTGGGGGAATAATGTACAATGAAACTCAAAAGAGAGGTTGGGGCCAGGTTGCAAAAGGCTTTCAAAGCTAATAGACTCATACTAATAATTTCCTTACTCAGAGAAACACAATTATTGGATTGCCTTAGAAAAGTAGGATGGCCATTGGAATCGGCCAATGTAGCCTCCCTCCATTTTGCAGCTGGGGAAATGGAGACTTATAAAAGTGAAGTGACCTGCTCAAAGCTAAATATGCCACAGAATGGAATCCAAGTCTCTGAGCTTCTCACTCTATCCTTTGGGCTCCATTCCACTGCTCCTTAGCTGAAAATAAAGGAAAAAAAAAAACAGGACTACACTCACTATTTCTCAGCTAGTACATTATACGTAATTTGCTCCTGTTACTTTCATGAATTTTCTTTCTTCAGAAGAGAAAAAGGGAACAAATTAGGTCCTTAGAAAGCAATAGGAGCACTTAGGACAAATGAAACAAGGCAGGGCAGTGAGTGAAAATTAAAGGACATTTTTTTCTTCTAATTCAAGCATTAGTACAAAAGATTATTCATTTATGCATTCACCTTTTTATTCACTTCCTCATTGGTTCCTTCATTCATTCACTTTATCTTACTCATCCACTTTCATTCATTGACACTCACACTTTCAATTACTCATTCATTCATGCTTTCACTTGCTCAGTCATTTGTTCACTCACTTCTCTAGGTCCTCTCAAATCACTCATTCACTCCTGTTTCCATACATTCCTTGTCTCTCACCCACTTATATGTATTCACTTATTTATTCACTCACACTTTCACTTATTCATTCACTCATTTAATCCCTAATCCATTTACTCTCATTCATGCATTCATACATTTTCACTCATTCAAAAACTCATTTATTCACTCATTCATGCATTCATATCAATTCATTGACTTTTTATTTACTCATTTCTTCACTCATTTCTTCCCTCTTTCACTCAATCATTATTTCACTTGTTCACGGATAATTTAGTTATTCATTCACTAATTCACCTATTCTCTCATTCATTCACTCTCCCTCATTTATTTCCTCTTTCACATTAATTCACTTATTAACTCATTCACTCCATCATTCATTCACTCACTTCACAGTGACTAAACACCCATGCACATCAATAATATGGTAGAGAACATGTCAAGAAAAAAAGTGATTGTAATTATAATGAAAGTAGACAAAACTTCTATAAGTATCACTTCCTTAATACCATTTGCAGCTGTTCCCAAAGGTGAACAATTTTCAATGCTCAAAAAGGTCACACTACATGAAACACCGATTACCAAAGGACCTCAACTCTTCTCTTTGGATCCCATATCATTATGGGAAATGCAGCATGAAACAAGTGTTCTGGCATGATAGTCTATTAATGCTGAAATAAATATTCCAAATTGCCTGCCTATGGTCCTTGATGAATGCTTTCACCAATTTCCAAATATGATATGTGAACTAATGGATTGCAAGTAGCAGTCATGGAAATATTTCTTCTGAAAGATGATGAGCATAAATGCTCTAAGGCTCCAAATGACATAAACAAGAAGAAGATACATTCCATCTGTGTTCTAGCATGAGAAGTGAGATGGAGTACAAATGGATTCAGTGGCAATAAAGCCACACTGTTAACTGGCTGAGGAGGGAGCTCCTAATTGAAGAAGGAAGGCAATCACCATGCATAGCATCAAAACAGCCAGGTGAGTCTTTCTGAGGAGTAAGTTTTCATATTTTTCTATATTCCTCATAGGCTTCTGCATGTGTCAGGCAGCTCTGCATCACATTTGATTGTGACTTAATTAATTCTGTATTGTTCCCATTGTACTGTTTCCCATAATGGAGACATAATTGAAATTTTCATTCATTGTTTTTCATCATCGCTCAGGAGGTACTAGATTCTCAACACCGCCCCCTCCCCCCCCCCAAGAATGTAAGCTACCTTTTATCACTAGTATTAGTGATGACAGCCAGAGTAGTGTAGTGGGAAAAGGGCTGGAATTTGAGTCAAGAAGATGTGGGTTCAGGTCCCATCTCACACACTTTGTATCTGAGTGACTTTTTCTCATCCCACAAATCCAAGACTTGTTGATTATACCTCTACAACATCTCTCCCATCTATTTACCATCTTCACTCACCACAACCAACCTAGTTCAGGTTCCTACAACCTCTCATAGACCATCAGCCTCCTAATTTGTCTCCTTGCCTTAAGTCTCTCCCTCACCAATCTATCTTCTATGACTCTGCTAAAGAGATTTCCCTAAAGCATGAGTCATACCATATTGGTTGTTGTTTAGTCATTTCAGTAGTGTCTGACTGTGACACTTTCTGTGTTTTTATTTGGAAGAGTGGTTTGCCATTTCCTCATCCAGCTCATTTTACAGATGAAGAAACTAAGTCATGTATGGTTAGGTAACTGACTGTGACCCCATTTGGGGTTTTGTTGGCAAAGATCCTAGAGTGGTTTGCCATTTCCTTCTCCAGCTCATTTTACAGATGAGGAAACTGAGGCAAGCAGGGTCAAGTGACTTGCCCCAGGTCACACAGCTAGTAAGAGTCTGAGATCTGATTTGAACTCAGGAAGATAAGTCTTTCTAACTCCAGGTCCAGTGCTCTATGTACTGTGCCACCTAGATGCCTTCATATCACTGTTCAACCAATAACTCCCTAGAGGTTCCCTATTATCTCTAGGATCACTAGGCATTTAAATGATTTGAAATTCATTCATTTATTTTTATTTTATTTATTTATGTATTTATTTTTAAAGCAATTGGGGTTAAGTAACTTGCTCAAGGTTACACGACCAGTTATTTCTGTGTGTGGTACTTCGTATCAGAGCCCAGATTCGATCCCAGGTTTTTCCGACTCTGGGGCCAGTGCTCTTACTCGCTGTGCTACCTTGTTGCTCCATGATTTGAAATTTAAAACCTTTCCAGGCTTGTTCTACATTATTCTCCTTCATTAACTCTATGGTCCAGTCAAACAGGATTTCTTGTTCTTTCCCACAAATCACATTCTATTTCCCATCTCCATGACTTTGAACAATTATTCAAATTTGTACAAGCCATCATACCTGGAATTCATTCTATCATCATGTCTGCTTTTTAGAGTCCCCAGTTTTCTTTAATGCCCAGGTTAACCATTACAAGCTACAGGTGGCATTTTCCAGCACCTCACTCACCTCCAGCTGTTAGCATCTAGCCCCTCAAATGACTGTATTTTACACATACACGCACATACAAGTGTATAACATATATGTGTATGCACATGTATATAGTATCTATTTCTAAGTGTAGATGCTATTGCACTCGATAGACTATAAGCTTCTTGAGGGCAGGGGCTATTTTGCTTTTAACTTTGTTTCCCCAGCACTTAGAACAATGCCAAGCACAGTGTAAGCACTAAACAAATGGAAGCTGATTAATTTGCCCTGGGCAAGTTTCTTTAGGTTCTGAGTCTCATACAAATCTCCAAGAATCATTACTAATATCCTACAGTCTATTATAGTAGGAGAAATGCTAATACCAGGATTTCCAACATCAGTAAAATCTTGATACTTGCTATATTTGTAAAAATGATAATTTTAGAATAGTTTGTATTTATGTAATGCTTTATGGATACAAAATGCTTTACTTACCTTATTTCATTTGCTCTTTAAAAAGTAGCATGATAGGAAATAGGAATAACTGACATGTACGTAGTTTTAGAATTTGCAAAGCTCTTTACCTACATTATCTTTTATTATAGCTTTTTACCCTCATTAGCTCCACCTCCACCCATCCTTCCTCTGACTTGGCAGAAAGTAAAAAGCATAAGACGAAGAAACACAAAGGTATGCAGAGGTTCTAATTTTAACTCTGACACTGACACTTGCCAAGGTCTATCACTCTGGCCATGGCACCCCACCTTTTGGGGTCTTAGTTTTAGATGATCCTTGCATCTCAAATCCCTTGTTTCCTTGTCATATTGCCCTTCTTCCTTATCATACCTCAGTCCTCGATTACTCCCATTATCCACTTTCTCTGTTTCAGCTTTCATGTTAGTGAATGCAACTGGGGGAAATCACATAACAATGGTGAATGACTTCTCTAGAAACCCAATCTCAATTGGGTTCTCACCACTGCATGGCGAATCTTTTACTCTTCCCTGATGTTTCAAACTTGGCCTTCTTTTCAAGCCACCTATACCTGTCCCTCTCAGTGAATGACCTCAAAACATCCTCCCCTGCCCCAAGTTGAGATTCTCCACCATTTTTTAAAAATTGCATACTTAAAAACAATCCAGCATCATTTCTCAAACTCCCTTCTTTTGTATTAGTCTTATAAGATGAGGTATCTCTCCTCCTTAGCCAATACTAATCTTTCTTCCATGCCTTTGATTCCATTCCCTCTAATCTCATCCAGGAGAATGTTGCTTTGATCACTCCTCTCTCCCTGGTTTTTCACTTCTTTTTCTCGGGCTACCTCCTGGATCCCTTTCAACATACCCAAATCTTCCCATTATTAAAAAAACACCTTCACTTTACCCTACATTCCCCTCAAGGTATTATTTTTTCTCTCCTCATTTTAATAGACCAAATCCAACTGTCTACACTAGCTGCTCCTACTTCCTCTTCTCTCACTCATTTCTCAACTCCACACAATATGTCTTCCAAACTCATCACTCAACTGAAGTTTCCCTCTCCAATGCTACCTTGAGACGAATTATCTCTCAGCTGAAAAATTCCATGGCCTCTTCTTAGTCTTTATATTTCTTGACCTCTTTGAAGCATCTGATTATGATGATTTCTTTATCCTCCTGGACATTTATTCTTTCCTTGGTTTTTGTGTGTCTTCTCTCTCATGGTTCTTCTAGTTAATCAGCCTCTTGTTCTTGTTCTCCTTTGCTCATCATCTATACAACCACTTACCCAAATATGTCTTCATCATAAGGTCAGAGGCTAAGACTTCTCTCTTTTCTTGTCTTGTCTTCTCCTCTCCCCTTTCCTCTCTTTTCCTCTTCTCCCCTCTCTTCTTTCTTTTCTTCCTTTTCCTTTCCCTTATTCTCCTATTTTCCTTCCCTTTCCTCTCCCTTCACACCCTTTTTCTCTTCTTTTTTCCCCTCTTCCACTTCTCCTCTCATACTTTAATTATAATTTCTAGGCACTTAATTAACAGATCTATATATCCTGCTCTGGTCTTTTCCTAAGCTTTGCTACCATAGCACCACTTGCTCAGTAAACATTTCAACTCATTTTCCTTCCCCTAAAGACCACTCCTCCTCCTCACTTTCCTATTTCTGGTGAGGGAACTACTATCCTTCCAGTCACCCAAGTCTACAATCTTGAAGTGATTGTTGAAACTTCATTCTCACTCTCCATCACCCCAGCTCCCACCCAATAGGTTGCAAAGCCTTATTGCTTTTACATCCACACCATATCTCCTATTTATCTCCTTCTCTCCACTTATACCACAACCACCTTAGTGAGTTTCACTTTCTAGGGATAGAAAAATTACTCACAAATATTTCTATGCTTCATAAAAAGATATTAAGTTATTTGTGGATCTAAGGAAAGAAGAAATCTTGAGGTACTGGGAGTGTGGGAAGAAGGTCTGAAGGAACCAGAATTTGGGCAGTACTTTGATAACTGGAAATTAAGAGAAGTACATTCCAGACAAAAGGAACTGAGGAAAGAAGCCAAGAGGTGGGAGAGCAACCTTCTAAGTCTTCAGTGGTTTCAAGAAGAGAGCTGGCCTTACAGTCAGGAACACCTGATGTCAGGTCCTGACTCCAACATACACTGACTCTGTTAGTTATGGCAAGTCATTCAATGTGTCCCTACTCTAGGTCAGTGGTATGAAACTCATCTAGAGATTGGAGGCATACTGATTTAGAAAACCACATATTAACATTATGTATATTTTAGTACATTTTAACTTATTTTGTTAAATATTTCCCAATTACATCTTAATATGCTTCTGCTGTACTGGGAGTGTTGCCTGCTGAACTGGCGGAGTATTTGACACCTCTACCATAGGTAACAAGACTTACTTTGTAGGACAACTGCTCCAAGTCCTGGTAGGGAGAATTTCCTCCCTGGGTGCTCTCTATACCAATGAAATCATAACTCCAGTGCCTATCCCCTCATTCTTTTTTTTTTTTTTGCTCTTTGGAGGGGGAAAGGCAGGGCAATTGGGGTTAAGTGACTTGCCCAAGGTCACACAGCTAGTTTTAAGTGTCTGAGGCCAGATTTGAACTCAGGTGACTGGTGCTTTTTCCTAGCTTCCCCATATCCCTTTATTCTTAAGAATATTCAATATTTTTCTTATCCTTGTGGGAAAATAAATACTGCTTAATGCTTAAAAGATCTACTGAATATACTGTTTATGTTTGCTTATAAGAAACAAGCTTGAACTGATCTCTATAGGAAATTAGTTTGTTTATCAGTCTCTGAGCTTTCTGTGGTTCTTGACAGCACTGGAAGGTGGGCAAGTAGGAAGTAGAAAATAATTAGCTACACATATCAAGTTAAGTCAAGGCATAAGTCAACCCATATTATCTTTCCCCTCCATTTCTTTTTCTCTGGTCAAGAGTCACAGAGAAGGTAGGAGGGTAAGTATAATCTTTTGGGCTTATGAATTTAGTTTGAGTCCTTGAGGAAAAAGGGAGAGAGAGGAAGAGAAGGAGGAAGGGGGAGAGAGGGATGGGGAGAAGGAGGGAGGAGGAAAGAGAGAGAGGGAGAGAAAGAAGGAGAAGGAAAAGGAGAGGGAGAGGCATAGGGAGAAGGAAAGGGATAGGGAGAGGGAGGGGAAGAGAGAGATGGAGAGAAAGAGGAATTCTCCTTGCTTCAATAGCTATAGCAGACAGTGATAGTTTACTTAGTACCTGGGTGAGCCAAGTACTTAGTTAAACAGAGGAGGAGTCTGGTCCTGTTTGTCAGAATATGTACAGTTACCAAGAGCTGGCATAAAAGTTTTTGCCCATAGGACGCTGGGTCAGTAACATTTTTTTCTATGTACCCTTCACAGTCAGTGACTGTCCACAGTATAGGGGTCAAACATGAGACCTGTGGTCCCCACTGTCCACCATACTCTTGCATGTAGATTCAGTCAGATTAAAAATGTAATTGGGAAATATTTAACAAAGTAAATAAAAACACAACAAAATATAGAGAATGTTAATATGAAGATTTCTAAGTCAATATGTGTCTAAAAGAGATCGTTATGTACACAGTCCAGGTGGTTTCAATTTCTATGACAGTTTGACATCACTGGTCCATAGGAAAGGCAGAAGTGGGACCATGCCAGTCAAAGGAGATGATCACAGTAGACTCAATCACTGAATCACAGAATTTCAGAGTAGAAAAGGAGATCAGTGACTATCTAGTTTAGTCTATACCTGAAAAAACACCATCTACAACACACCCAACAAGTGCAGTCATCTAGCCTTTGTTTAAAGTAATGAGGTAGAATCCATCAAGTCCATTCAATTTGAATTCAGTTCTTTTGAGGAAGTCCTCCCTCTTGAAAAGCCATTTTGGCCACTGAGCTGACTCATACCAAGCTTGCAGTCCACTTTGACAGATCATTTTCAGACAAATTTGTTTTTAACCATGCCTCTACCTTCATCTCCTTGTGAAGTTTAATTTCTTGAACCCAAGTGAAAACTTTTAGTTTCATCCCTATTAAACTCAGTCAATTTCAGTTTGGTTCAGTGTTCTGGTCTGTTAAGATCTTTTTTGTTTCCTGATTGTCATACAGTGTGATAGCTATGCCTCCCATTTTTCCTCATCTGCAAATCTGATGAGCACGCCATCTCTGCCTTTATCTGAGGAATTGATGAAAATGTTAAACAGCACAAGGTTGAGAACCAGTTCTATTTTAAATTGTACCCTGACTTGGAGACTGTCAAGAGATTTCCTCAGAAATAAGTTTTTTAAAACTAATGACAAAGAAAAAAATGTTTATTGCTCTGTTTTTCACCATTAGACCTTGTGTTTTAATTTCTTTCAGAGTGGCATTTCTATTTCTGATATTTCTCATCACCTAGTTGCTATATGGCTGTATTTTTCTAATAGATTTTCTTCAAAGAAAATGAAATTTATTTTATTTTGAATTTGCTGGATTATCCGGAGAGATTAGAACACAAATCTTTGGAACCACAAAATTTAAAGAGAGCTCATTCAAACTGTAGTCTCATTGTCAGAATGAATGAATATAAGAAAAAAGCCTTTGTTAAATGCTTACTGTGTGCCAAGCACAAAGCAAAGAAAAAGGAAGACTGGCTTGCTTTTGAGAAGCTCATAGTCTATTTTGGGATGGCAAAACATACAAGAAAGTTCATTTGCAGGGTGAAGAGCAAGGCCCAGCGGTCCTTTAGCTCTTTACCCAATGCTTGGCAGTTCCAAAGAAAGAAAGACACAGATATTGCTGCTTCCATGAGAAGCTTACCTCTGCACTCCTCATCCCTGGAGTACAATTCTATGAGAAGGAACAGAAGATTTTTATTGACTTGAGGAAGTAGGCATGAGGCTGATGTACGTGACTTTAAGACAGGTGGCAACTACCCTGGGTAGAGTGATCACCACACTATAACAGAAAGAGGCAATGGCTGTATTGTAAGACAGTTTCAAAAGACTTATGAACTCTGATCAGAAGAACAATGCTAAAGCATGATACCTGTCTTGTGATAGGAAGTGAGGGCAAAATATGTAGAATGAGATACATTTTAAGACATGACCAATGTGGGGATTTATTTTTCTTGACTATGCAAATTTGTTAAAAACAGTTGATTTTATTTTATTTTTACTAATGGGTAGGAATTAAAGTGACTTAAAAATGCCTAACAATTCAAAGAATTTAATTTTAGAAAAAAAAGCAATGGTTACTTTATAAAACTGGACAATTTAAAAAGATTTAAGAATGTTTATCTGAGTAATAATGATAAAACTTGCTAATTCCCCCCTAACATAGAAGTTAGGTACTAGATTTAGGAGGAGACACAATTTTTTTCGACATAGCCAATGTAGTAAATTGTTTTTCTTGACTATGCATATTTTAAAAACAGTTACGATTTTGTTTGACTTTTTTTTTTCCAATGGGAGGGAGTTGGGGTGAGGAAAAAGTTCCTGATAATTAAAATAATTACTTTTAAAAAGAAGTTATGGTTGTACTGTAAGCCTGGACAATTTTGAAAGACCTAAGAATGCTGATCAGAGTTATGATGGTAAAACATACTAATTACCCCCTGACAGAGAAGTTAGGGATTAGATTTAGGATGGGCCACATTTTTGTAGACATGGCCAACATAGTGATTTGCTTTTCCTGATGATGCATGTTCATTAAAATGGTTTGGATTTGATTTGGTATTTTTTTCCAGTGGTGGTAGGAATGAGAAAAAGAAATACTTGATAATTAAAAAAAAATAATTCATAAAAGAAGAAAGGGCCATTTAAATGTATACTACAAAACAGTAGAAAGTACAGGAGACATAAGTGTGTGGAGGTCAGGAATACTGAGACTGCCCTAGTGGGTTCCAGGATTTTGAGTTGCAATAAAGGAGGCAATAAACTTTCTGGAGCGCCAAAATCTCAAGTTTGGTGACAGCACTTATAGGCCATCATTACTGTCAAACTGCCTGAGCTTAGCACCTAGTTAACAAGAATAATTTGTTAAAATAAGAAGCCACCAGATGGTCTGCTTCTTTCCCCTGACATCTGCTCCACAGACGAACCCTTCTCTGGTTGCCCAGCCTCCCACGGTGAACTCCCCAGCAGCACATTGGAAGGAATATATCATGTTCTTTGCCCCAGGTACATGTTTCCTTGGGTGCAAAAAGTGTTCTGTATGGCTCTGCTCCATCACTAGTGACCATTCTGAGAATAAGAAAGAGGTGAAGAATGTAAAGGAGAATGGCCTAAAGTAGAGACAGAGACAGGTAAGTTTGGAGGCTATGTGCATGGTGCCGTAAGACTTGCAGTTGGGGAGGAGGGAGATGGCGTGTGTACTCAGGGAAGAGGACTTGTGAGCTATCTGCTAGCAGCTGGCCCCATTCCTCTCTCCTCCTGTCCCTACACCAGTGTAGAATGAGCAATCATGAGAGCTGCCAGGCATATTTTATCTGGTATAATTTAGGTTAATCATGGACATTACGGAAGTTTGCAGTTTTTGTTTCCAAAGGAGAGAACCTATGATGGCACCAAGTGTCTCAACCCACATCCCTAAAGCCAGACAAGGACAGATAATGATATGTTGTTACCCTCAGAGAATCTTGCTGTCATGATTGATGTCACAATAATAATGTTTGTTTTATATCAGAAAAATAAGACTGTACTGTAAAAGCCTATTATCAAAAAGAGAAGTTTCCAGAGAAACCTCGGAAGACTTGTATGAAACGATGCAGAGTGAAGTGAATGGAACCAGGACAATTTCAACAATAACATAAATACAACAACTTTGAAAGGCTTTAGAATTTTGATTGATTCAACGATCAACCACAACGCTAGAAAATCTATGATGAAACATTCTACCCATCTTCTGATACAGCAGCGATAGAATCAGAGGGCAAAAAGAGATGTAACTTTTTTTATGTTTCAGTTTTTTTTTTAATTTTTTAAATGCTTTATTAACTTCTTATTTACATCATTCGTTTCCTCCAGATTTTGAGTTACAAATTTTCTCCCCGTTTTTCCCCTACCCACCACCCCAAAATAGCGGTCCCACAGAATATCCCCTCCTCCAATCTGCTCTCTCCCATATTTTCTCCCCTACCCCTTTTGACTTTTCCAGTGGAGAAATGGGAGAGAAAATTCATTCATTAATTTAAAATATCAATGTAAAAGTTAAAAAAAAATGTCTTTTTGAATCTCTACTTCAAGGAATGGAAGTCATTTACCAGCTCCAAAAAATTCTACATACCACCTAACAGGTTAGGAATATATGGGAAGTGGGTTGAACTGGTCTCCAAGTGTAAGTTTACAAAAACTACATTGACACTTTCAGCACACTAGGGTACCATTTTTCATTTGCTCTTCTGGGAAGTGGTTTGTATAGGGATTTTTTCTTTGTGTATATAAAACCACTCGTATCCATTGGAAATTTAATCCAAAAGGCAGATACCATAATAATTTTCTTTCTATATTAAAAACACCAAGAGGCAGATATAGTTGACATTTGCATAATGAAACCAATCTTACCTTTGGAAGGAGCTGGATTGCCTGCAGAATTCTTTGTCTGTGTCCAGAATTAAGGATACCAATTTCCAACAAATCCTGGTCCTCCATCACATTGCTTCCCTGAAATTGAAGCAGACAGGCTTGTTCAAGCTGGAATTTGAACTGAAGGCCCCTGATTCAGAAATTCAAATTTTCCTCCCAATTCTACCACCTGAAACAACGGGATTCTCTTGAGTTTGTTTGGCCTAACTACTTCCTTTGGAATAAGAGAGGTTTCTTTGAGTGGGTGGAGTAGTGATTAGGATGACGGCAATGTTTATAAAACAACTGCAACATCAAAATATTTGTTTTAAAAGCAACTTTAAAAGTTTAAAACTTTAAAATCAACTGAGGCACAAGTTACTAAGACTGTCTTCAGTCATAAAAGAAGTAAGAAGTATATTTTATGTACTTTTGAGAGTCTGTTTTTCAAAATGAGTCAGGATGGGATGAGCTGGGTATGGAACACTGAGACTAATTCTGTTGTTTCACAAATGAGGAAAGAAATCAATCAACATACAGACAAACAAAAAAGAAATAAAAGTTTCCATCACCTTTTATTAAATTACAGAGTTTCCATTGGGTAAGCTGCCAAAGAGTTATTATTAAGTTCCTAGGATATATCTAGGCCAGTATGGTGTCTAGAATGAGAAAACATAGTACTGAGGTAGGGAGCCTGTGGCCTCAAGGCTACATGTGGCCTTCTAGGTCCTTGGGTATGGCCTTTTACAGAACAAATCATTTTATTAAGGGGATTTGTTCTGTGAAGTTTGGATTCAAAGGGCAGCACTTGAGGACCTAGGCTACATGTGTCCTAGAGGCCATAGGTTCCCTACTTTATCTGGCCTGGTCAGACTACATCAATTGATCAAAGAATAACCATCTGATTAACTGCCTACTATGTGTTAGGAACTGGTTTAGGCCCTGAGAAGACAAGTACTGAAATGAAATAATCCTTACTTTCAAGGAATTTCCAGTCTCTAAAAGGACATAGCATGTACACATATACAGAATAAGTAAATAGAAGATATTTTCAGCTGGGACCATGGGTCTGCAGTTGGAAGAAATCTCATGAGTCAACTACTACAATCTCCTTATTTTATAGAAGAGGAAAATGAAGTCCAGGGAAGTTACATAACTCCCATACCATTACAGAAAGTCAGAATTTAAATCTGGGTCTCATGGCTAAAGAATCAGCCCTCTTTCTGCTATACCTCTACATTTTTGTTCTCTGGCCAGATTGGTACTCTTGCCATACAGGAATGAGGGGGACACGCAAAAAGAAGCAGAATGACTGATGAACCCCTGATTGTAGCTCCTGTAACAAAAAAAATTCTCCTAAACCTTTTCTACCCTCATCTACCCTACTCAAATGCAATATTATATGTATGTTGCAACCTTTAAAACATTTTGTAAAAAATGCTATGTCCCATGTTGAATGAAGCATTGTGGTAGGTTGCCATGGAGGGCTGTATCACAGGCCCAATCTATACAAGCCCATTCCATCCTCTCTGCTCAGCACTTCAGACCACAGCCCAACCTCAAAATGAAGTTTTCTGCAGATTATTTCACTGAACCTGAGAGATCTAGTTAAATCCTTCATTGTAAGAATGAGGAAACTGAGGTACAGAGAGAAATTTCTTTCTTGCTGCCCATACCAGACATTATCCCCTATAGGGGCATTTTCATCTCTGGAACTTCCATGCTGGTGCCCTGATGCCATGATTGGTGAGTACCATACATGGTCTACTGCATTTAAGGTGGTTCTAGGCATGTCTAATTTTACTACATAGCCATCTTCTTACCTTACTATTTATTTTCCCTATTTACCTTCTCATGCTTCTCTTGCTTCTTGTATTTGAAAGTCAAATTTTCTATTCAATTCTGTTTTTTTCATCCAAAATTCTCGAAAGTCCTCTATTTCATTGAATGACCATATTTCCCCCTGAAGCATTATACTCAGTTTTGCTGGGTACGTGATTCTTGGTTTTAAGTCTAGCTCCTTTGACCTCAAAATATTATATTCCAAGCCCTTCAATCCCTTAATATAGAAGCTGCTTGATCTTGTGTTATCCTGATTGTGTTTCCACAATACTCAAATTGTTTCTTCCTGGCTGCTTGTAATATTTTCTCCTTGACCTGGGAACTCTGGAATTTGGCTATAATATTCCTAGGAGTTTTCTTTTGGGATCTTTTTCAAGAGGTGATAGGTGAATTATTCTTTCAATTTCTATTTTGCCCTCTGGTTCTAAAACATTGGGGCAAATTTCCTCAATCATTTCTTGAAGGATGATTTGTAGGTTCTTTTTTTTTATTTTTTTGCTTTTTGGAGGGCAATTGGGGTTAAGTGACTTGCCCAAGGTCACACGGCTAGTTTTTGTGTTAAGTGTCTGAGGCTGAATTTGAACTCAGGTACTCCTGACTCCAGTGCCAGTGTTTTATTCACTGTGTCACCTACCTGCCCTAGGTTCTTTTTTTGATCATGGCTTTCAGGTAGCTGAATAATTTTTAAATTATCTCTTCTGGATCTATTTTCCAGGTCAGTGGTTTTTCCAATGAGATGTTTCACATTTCCTTCTATTTTTTCGCTTGTTTGGATTTGTTTTATAGTATCTTAATTTCTCATAAAGTCATTAGCTTCCATTTTCTCTGATCTAATTTTGAAGAAACTATTCTCTTCAGTGAGTTTTTGAAATTCCTTTTCCATCTGGCAAATTTGGCTTTTTAAGGCATTCTTCTCCTCATTGGCTTTTTTGGGCCTTTTTTGCCATTTGAGTTAGTCTATTTTTTTTTTAAGCAATTGGGGTTAAGTAACTTGCTCAAGGTTACATGGCCAGTTATTTTTGGCTGTGGTGCTAAGTATCTGAGCCTGGATTCTATCCACAGGTCATCCCAACACTGGGGCCGGTGCTCTTACTCACTGTGCTACCTGGCTGCCCTGAGTTAGTCTATTTTTTTTTAAAGCAATTGGGGTTAAGTAACTTGCTCAAAGTTACATGGCCAGGTGTTTCTGGGTGGATGCTAAGTGTCTGAGCCTGGATTTGATCCCAGGTCATCCTGACACTGGAGCCAGTGCTCTTACTCGCTGTGCTACCTGGCTTGCCCAAGTTAGTCTATTTTTTAAGGTATTATTTTCTTTAGTCAGGTTGTTGACTCTCATTTCATAATTTTCTTGCATCATTCTCATTTCTCTTCCCAATTTTTCCCTCCACTTCTCTTGCTTGATTTTCAAAATCCTTCTTGATCTCCTCCATGGCCTGTAAGCAGTTCATATTTTTCTTGGAAGCTTTTGATGCAGGAGTTCTGACTTCATTGTCTTCCTCCTGTTCCACGCTTCGATCCTTTTTGTCCCCCAAAAAGGATTCTATGGTCTGTTTGTGCTTGCTCTGCTTGATCATATTGCCAGTCAATTTCTTGACTTTTGAGCTCTTTGCCATGGTAGAGAACTCTGCTTCCAGAGAGGAGAGCTTTGTCCCAAATCTCTGGGGTTTTCACAAATGTTGTTAGAGGTCTGAGGAGGGCACCCTCTCTACAGATACCACACTGGCAAACTGGCATTTTTCATCCTAGGACCACCACCCAAGAAAACAACCCAGATCCAAGCAGGTCAAAGCAAGAGTGATTACCCTCTGAATGGTTGCTTGGTCCCCCTATGATCTGTAGGCCAGGAGATCCTGAGGCAGCCACATGGCAGCCACTGTAGCCACGGTGCCTCTGCCACCTCTCACCTTGGGGGCAGGGGCCAGACCTTGCCCTTCCTTTCCAACACAGTTCCCAACTGACCTTTTACTTTCTATTTTGGTGTTTCTGGGTTGAAAAGTCTGGAAACCATCACAGCTGCTGGTGATTCACTCTCTTGAAGTCTGCTCTGGCTGCAGCTGCCTTCCTGGGGCCAAAACCACTTGGCTCAAGTGGGACTGCATTTGGTTCCCAGCATGCTGTGATGAACCCTTCCTACTGGCCTGTCAGGCTGCCTTCAGTGGGAGATTTGTTTCTCTCTTTCACTTTGTGGGTTCTGTAGCTCTAAAATTTGTTTAGAGTCATATTTTATAGGTATTTGAGATGGTTGTGGGGGGAGGTCATGGCTTCTACTCCACCATCTTAGCTCTGCCCCCGGCCATCTTTTTACCAAGCTATCATTCAGTACCTCCAAAGTTTCTACTTTTCTAGTCCTGGAGCAACAATCAAATCAGCACTGCCACTGCTGAAAGGGTGTGTAAAGCTACTCAACTAGGGTTCCAATCACCATCCCTTTAACTTTCCAAGCCAAAACACTGTTGGTGTGGTCTTCTCCTATTAGGGCAGTATTCCTCTGGAAGGCATGGATTGTATTTGCTTTTGTACTAGTAACCCTAATCTTCAACATAGAGCTTTGTACATAATAAGTGCTTAATAATCTAGATTCAAATTACTGCTAATATCCAGGTTCCAATTAATGCCAATAATGCATTTCTGGAAGTGGTTGTATATAGCTGAATTCATATATTTAAAGTTAGAATTATACAAAATATGGTAACTGGTTTTAGTCCAATGGAAATTTTCGGTATGAATTTGAATAATCCAACCACTTCAGGAAGATTCATTATTCACAATGGAGCCTATATATAAATAATTTTTCTTTCCTTTCACATGGAAGACAAATTAGATATAGTTGCTTGGTCAAGGAAGGACTAATAATCATAGTAATAGCATTTTAAGGTTCACAAACTTCTTACCATATTTTTCCTTCCTTCCTTCCTTCCTTCCTTCCTTCCTTCCTTCCTTCCTTC
>NW_027185889.1:20054410-20073478 GCF_028583685.1 Petaurus breviceps papuanus
TTCCTTCCTTCCTTCCTTCCTTCCTTCCTTCCTTCCTTCCTTCCTTCCTTCCTTCCTTCCTTCCTTCCTTCCTTCCTTCCAAAAATCCTTGTAGTTTTCTTACTTTAGGTTGATGTATTTATTAAGGTTTCTTTTGTTCCCTTGAGTATAAAAGTGTTATCTTTAATTGAAGTTGCTCCTCAGACTTATCCTATACTTCTAAGCAGGGATGGTCTTCTTCAAACTACCTTTCATCTGTATTCCTACCACTTCTGCCTCTCAGCGACCATAATGGATGACGAAGAACTGCTAACCCATGAAATCAAATAGTACAAGAGTTCTTGTATATTTTCTGTGTACCATCAGTTGTTTTTATGCTGTTAATAAACATTGGGGTCGAGTTCAGGTGTGTGGCTCTGCTTCTGTTCCTTACAATCTAGGATTGTACCATTCCAGGAAGATATTGAGAAGCTGAAAAGTATCTAGAGAAAGAGGAGGGGACCTGAAGCTGTCATATGGAGACTAGGTGCTGATATAAAGAATATTTATCCTAGAGAAGCCAGGGGAGCTATGAAGGATGTCTTCAAATATTGGAAGAACTGTCATATGGAGGACAGATTAGATTGAGTTGCTTGGCCCTAAAAGGAAGAACTAATAATCATAATAATAGCACTTTAAGGTTTGTAAAGTACTTTACATATTTTGTCTCATTTTATCCTAAGTTAAGTGCCACTATGCCCCCATTTTATAGATGAAGAAACTGAGTATCAGAGAAATTAAGTGACTTGTCCATGGTCCCATAGCTAGCCAGTGTCTAAGATAGGATTTAAACTCACATCTTTCCAACTCTAAATCTTTTGCTCTATTCACTGCACCAACTAGTTAAACTTAGGAGTGATGGATAGAAGTTACATGTAAGAAAATTGTTATAGAGAGGAAGCTTTTGTTCTACATAAGATAGGATCTGGAAAAAAAGCATTGTCTGTGGAATGAGAAGATCTAGATTTGAATACCGCTTCTAAGGTTTTCTAGGCAACTATTTGGTGCTGTACACACCAGCACAGTGGTGGACTCGGAGTCAGAAAGACCTTTGCTCAAATTCTACCTCAGATATTTACTAGCTGTGTGACTCTGGGCAAATCACTGAAACTTGGTGAGCCTTAGTTTCCTTATCTGTAAAATGGGGGTAATAATAATAATAATAATAAAAATACCTACCTCCAAGGGTTGTTATAAAGATCAAAATAGATATATGAAGCACTTTGGAAACAAGTCATGTAGCACCCAAAGGCCTCAGTTTTCTGATCTGTAAAATGAGGGGCTGGGCTATATAACTTCTGAGTTCCTTTTTGGCTCTATGACCTATAGGTTCTATGATACAATGAAATGTACTGCCTTGCTGTACAGTGAGCTGTGAGCTTCTCATTGTGTTATATATTGAGACAAGGGCTGGATGAACAATCGTTAAGAATATATATATATATATATATATATATATATATATATATGTTATAAATTTTTTAATTTTTTAAAGCAATCAGGATTAAGTAACTTGCTCAAGGTTACATGGTCAGTTATTTCTGGGTGTGGTGCTAAGTATCGGAGCCTGGATTTGATCCCCAGGTCATCCCGACACTGGAGCTGGTGCTCTTACTTGCTGTGCTATCTGGCCGCCCCATAATCTTTTCTTTTTTCTTTCTGGAGGGGATAATGCAGGGCAATTGGGGTTAAGTGATTTGTCCAGGGTCACACAGCTAGTAAGTTTGAGGTCAAATTTGAACTCAGGTCCTCCTGATTCCAGGGTCAGTGCTCTATTCACTGCGCCACCTAGCTACCCCTCCTTAAGAATATTTTGATAAAGATTCATGCCTTGGTTAAAGGGTTGGGCAAAGATCCCAAGATCACTAAGGTTTACTTTAGTTCCACTAATCTATGAATCCATATTTCTGGCACCTAACAAACCATGCTTGTCGAGAGAAGACGGTCAAGTATCTTTGCTGCCAATTTGTCAGAGACATAAAGAAGAGATCCCATTAGCATCCGGCAGATTGCATAGATTGTCACCTTGTTCACAAGAGCTTCTGAAAGTGTTGATTTCAGTATTTAGAGCCTGAAGTGTTTTTGGCCAAGGCCACTTGGCTTCTATTCACAGACACTAGTGGAATATCTGAGAGTCACCTTTCAATGCTTCTTTGGAGGATTACAGTAGGAAGTCAAACATGTTTATAGAGGGTGTTAAAAAATCAGTGGTTAATACAAGATGTGCTATCTTTTCTCCAGGGTCAATTTCCCAGTAGAGAATGAATATATTTATCAACCTTGATTTTCAAAAAATGAGTGAAAGATTTTGGAGTGTAGTATACATTATTAGAATTAGGTCTATTCACAATACTGATGGGAAGATGGGAAGTTGAAATAATATGGGTTTCAGTTTCCTTGCTAATAAGATGAGTGGGCTCAACTATATGATGTTTATGGTCCCCTCTGGATCTTAAATTCTAAGATTCTAAAGCAAATTTAAAAAACTAGATTAAATTTAAAAAGCTTTTAAAATAATTTCTTCTAAAAATTTCAATTTATTTTGTTTGGTCAGTACTTTTAGCTTTTTGGGTGAAACCTGAATGTTAGAGACATACCCCACTTAAAAAAATCTTTCAAGTTCATCTTGTGATATTTTCAGGCTTGTGCTTGTAAATTTTTACCCATTTGGCTCTCTGGAAAAAAAAAATACCCCAGATACACTTTTAAGCTTAATCTGTACCATAAACATTTTAAACCACTACTTCCTTATGCTTAAACAATCAACAAAACAACAGATCAAGCCCTCACTTGTAGCATTTGCTGATTTCCAAGGTGTAAATGGTCATACTGAAAATTTAACAATTGACTCTCTGGAGTAGGAGGCATGAGTGGTCTCAAGCTCACTTCCAAATGTTTTTCTTCATAGAACTTGTTCTTCTGTGATTGAGGACCCACAATGAATTGCCATCACTTAATATACTAAAGTGAAATAACATACTGATTTACATGAATGATGAGAGCTTCCATACTTGGTTCTATACTTCCATATTGGGCTCACATTAATGAAATCACAAGTTTAGATTAGAGGACACTTCTTCAGAGCAACAGCAAAATAATTTATGGCTCAAACAGGAACCCTAATTATATAAGACAAGTCAAATCAATAATAATTTATTAAGTACCTCCTATGTGTTAGACATTTTGCTAAGCTGGAGATTCAAAGAAAAGCAAAAAATACTCCCTGCCCTCTAGTTCCTCATAATCTGATGGGGAGGGGGAGGCAATATGTAAAGTATGTACAAACAAGATAAATACAGAATAAATTGGAAATAATCACAGAGCAAACACACTAACTAGCATTAGTGAGGACAGGGAAAGACTTCACAGCTAAGGCATTTGATATTTGATTGCATATAACAACATATAATTACATAGCCCTTTTAGATTTTATAAAGTAATTTCCTCACTGTTTTGTGAGGTTGGTATTTTTTATTCTCACTTTCCAGAGGGGACAGTTGAGGCTCAGGGAAGTCAAATTACATGGTCTGTCACAGTGGAGTAGGGGACCTGAGGTCTCAAGGCCACTTGTGGCCTTCTAGGTCCTCAAGTGAGGCCCTTTGACTGAATCCATACTTCAGATTTGTTCTGTGAAGTTTGGATTCATTACACCACACTCCCTTCATACAATAGCAAATTCTATAGGGATAATCTGGAGGGAATTCCTGTCCCTAACGTTCTCCTTCCTGTAACTGGGTTTCTTAACTGTCCTTTAGAGCTGTTCTTCAGAACTACTCACCTGTAACTTACTAATTAGTGATTGCTTGCTTTCCCTAAACATAAAACCAGGGGATGTGTTAAATCATGTCTTCTAAGGATCTCTTGTTTCAACTCAGTCATTTTTCAGTCATGTCCCGTTCTTTACGGACACATTTGGGATTTTCTTGGCAAGCACTCTGGAGTGGTTTGTCATTTCCTTCTCCACTTGTTTCAACTCATACTAAACTTAAACAGACTGAAAATATGACTCTCTTTTCCACCTGCCTTTTCTGATCCAGTGAGATGTTTTTGTTTTTGTAAGGGCCATATGTCTTTTTAAGTTCTGGAGACTGATACCTACATTCATAAACACTCATAAAGACTCATTTTAATTGATTTTTTGCATATTTTTTATTTCCTTATGATGGAGTACCCCATCTCTCTCTCAGAGGACCATCTCTAATAACACAGAATAAATAAGAAAAAGTGGGGGGAAGTTCAACAAAAAGGTTGAAAATGTCTGAAATTGTATTCAATATTCTACATCCATAGTCCCTTACCTTTGCTAAGGAGTTTCTTTTTTGGAGTCAATCTTGGTTGTTATAATTTCACAAGTATACATGCTTAATTTAGGCAAATACTGAACTGAATGTTTCTTTTGCCCTAACAATTTATACCTTCCCTGTGAGGAGGGGACAAATGATCACACAGTGCCTTGAAGTATCAAATACTTACAGTTGAAAATATCACAATTTTTAGAAATAATATAGTTTGTTCTGTTTCTCTTTGTATGTCTCTGTCCATCTCCAGCCTTATCATTCATATTTATGGGGCTCTCTGTCTGTCTCTCTCTTCCTTCCTCCCCTACCTCTCCTTCTCTCTTCCCTTCTTCCCCCCTTCCTTCTTCCCTCCTTCTCCCTCCCTGTCTGTATAAATTATACAGTATGCATCTGTATAAATGTCCCTAACTACAACCTCTTCTGCATGCATTTGTATCTATCTAAGAACTAATGTGGTACACTAGAAAGAGTGTTGGATGACCATCCTGCTATAAGAACCGCTCTGTGCCTCAGTCTTCACATCTGAATAATGGGGAAAATGATAACTTTAATATGTACTCGCACAAAATTGTTTTGATGATGAATGAGAATTTAGGTAGAGTTCCCTGTAAATCTTCAGGATGTATGTCAATACTAGTTCTCATTATTATAAGGTAGAGTAAAAAATGAATGGAACTTTTCCTATTGCCTTTCTCAAGGTAAGGACTATAAATGTTTATTGAACTAATTGGAAAGGAATGCCAACAAACACAACAGAGCTTATATATCTAAATGCAGTTTGTCTTTCAAAATTTTTTTCCCCTGTGGGAGGCTCTGTACCTCTCACATTGATAATGCCAATAATGATGATAAATGATATTAATATGGCATTATACACACATTACCTTAAGTATGAGAAGTAGATATGACAGGTATTTCAAATGAGGAAACCGAGGCTCAGAAAGCTTAAGTGAGTTGTCCAAGGAAGGAAAGAAACAAGCATTTATTAAGCACCTACTGCTTGTCAGGCACAATGCTAAGCACTTTACAAATATTCTCTCATTTGATCCCCACAACAATAATTATTCTCATCTTACAATTGGGAAAGGCAGCAACGAGGTGGCACAGTGGATAAAGTGCTGGGCCTGGAGTCAGGAAGATTCATTTCTCTGATTTCAAATCTATCCTCAGACACTTACTAGATGTGTGACCTTGGACAAGTCACTTAACCCTGTTTGCCTCAGTGTCCTCTTGGAAAAAGAAATGGCAAACCACTCTAGTACCTTTGCCAATAAAACCCCAAATGGGATGATGAAGAGTCAGACATGGCTGAAAAAGTTGAACAACAAACAGCTGGGGAAACAGGCAGATAGAGACCCTTGCCAAGGGTCACTCAGCTAGTAAGGTTCTGGGGACAAATCTGAACTCAAGTCTTCCTGACTGCAAACCCTGTGCACCGTGGCATCACCTCATTACCTCTGGATCACTAATTCAGGCCTTACTGCCTCCCAGTTCAGCAGTCCATTCACTGCTCTATGTATCAACCTAAGTTTCTTTTGTAGAACTGCTTCCAAAACCAGCTCCTGTGCTTTCCAGGTAGAGGGGGAGGGGAAACTGTTTTCCTAACTTCAAAGCTGGTATATGATGCCAAATAGTATTCTCCAGTTTCATCATGTGCCACAGGAACCAGATTTGACTGCAAGAGAATTTTGGCTCTTTCCAAACACCAGAACTACCCTCAAGAAAAACAAAGTTTGTTGCCACTGGAGAAATTGGAAAGAGGCTGCCCTTTTGTAATGTAATGCCAAGGAAAGGCAACTTCCCAGGTTCAAAATACCAGCATAGGTGCTCTCCATTTTATTCAGTGACCAACCAAGAACAGAGAAGATCAAAACATGACATCATTCAAAATACAGCATTTACTAAATGTGATTAAATAATCTGCAAGGACTACCCCACCCCAGGACCTTCCAATCATTCAATCAATTACAAAGTCCCTGTTCTAAATACTACTCCACCCCTAGGCTATACCTTAATTAAGTTCACCACAAAACCCCTCTTCTCAAATGGAGATTAGTTTCCAAACATAGGTAAAGTACCTTCATTTGTCAATCACAGAGCACAATAAGGTCAAAAGTTCCCCACCCCTGGATCACAATTGAATCTACCCCAGAGTTACATCAAGTTTAAACACAGCACTTAATACCCAAATGGAGGTCTCTTCTTCATCTTGACAGGAGGCAAGTTCTCAGCAATCTTAGTTCCTGGGGAGACAAGGCTTAGCAAGGCCACAAGATACATTGCCAGTCCCTTCATGAATTTATCCTCTGTCTGTAGAACAGTCCTAGAACCCCTGAACACATTAGCAAAGCCCTCTCCCAGGATTTCTGTAAACATACAACAAGAAAATCCTTCTTCAGGGCTTCTGAACCAACAGAAAGGCTCCCAGACCCCTGCAACAACAGCACTGTCCTTCACCAGTGGACAGTATTTATTCTGTCTGCAGGACAGTCTCCAGACCCCTGCAACAACAGCACTGTCCTTCACCAGTGGACAGCATTCACTCTCTGTCTGCAGGACAGTCTCAGGGCTTCTTAGCCAACAGCCAGGTTCCAGGACTTCTTCAACAAAAGGACTGTCTTTCACCAGTGGACAAATCTGGCAAAACAACATCAAAACAGACAGACAAAGTACCAACAAAATAGCCATGTCTCCTCAATCCTTGGCAGCTCAGGGGGCAGGTCTCAAAAGTCCAGGGCAATTCAAAGCGGCCACCAGCAATTCTCTTAGTCTCTCTCTCTCCACGAGGTGCTGCTTCCAAAAAGATCTTCCGCCTCTCTCTAGTGTCTCTCCAAATCTACATCACCAGCTCCTCCCAGTTCAGGACTTTCTTTTCACATCAACAAGCCCATCCCACAGGTGGGATTAACAAACTCTGGGTTTTAACACAATCAATTTGAAAACCAAGCCAATACAGGGGAATCTTTAATTGCCATTACTATCACACCTTTGCAGCAGGACAAAGAGTTCTGGCTTCAGAGTCAGAAGGTCTCAGGTCTTCACTCTGACACATTTTACCCTGCATCTGAGTTTCCTCATTTATAAAATAGAAGATGTTGGACTAGAAATCAAGAGACTTTAACCACCTTTTTTGTATCATGGACCCTTTTGAAAGTTGATGAAGTTTATTTTGCACCTCTTCTCAGAATCATGTTTTTAAGGTATAAAATAAAAATGCATAGGACTAAAAAGGGAATTAAGTATGTGGAAACTGTTATTCAACAAAAAAGTTCATGGACTTAATTAGCCTAGTGATGTCTAAGTTTGTTTCTACCTTTCTACCTAGAGATCTTTGAATACAAGCTTCAAATGATTAAAAGGGCTCTGAAAGAAATCCCCAAGAGGAATAAATGTTGGGTGTGATCATTGAAATGTATGTTCAGTCTCTGAAGATGACTCCATGGTAAGGCACATCTCTTGTCTGGGTATCTCAATTTTAGGATACTTGCTAAAAAAGCAGGATTTATATTCAAAAGGATGTAAATTCCTTTAAGGCAGAACTGTTTCATCTATGTCTCTGCATCCCTGGTTCCTGCCACACAACTGTCACTTAATGCAGGCTTGCTGAATTGCACTGGCTTATATAGCCACCGTATTTTCAACTGGCCAATTTTTGAACAGATATGAATACAGATTTCCCCTGTGGGACCATTTGTGAAAATCACGGCCTTTAAGTTCAGGAAGTAATGTTCTCTGACTATTTGAACAGCTCTCCCTAGATGCCTGGTAAGCAACAGTATGTTATTTAATGTACAGATGTGAAGATATTAGGGACATCCTGGGTAAGTGTGAGGGACGGGAGAGCCTCATTACTCAGAGTCTTTGAAGCCTCCTGGGGAGCAGGCCCTCAGGAATGACAGATGTAGCCACAAGGAGGGTACTTAGCTCTCCTTTCCTTCTGCCTGATTCCCTTCTTCAGCTGCCTGAGTTAACTCTGATCACGACTATGATTTTGTCTTTCACCACTCTTTAAAATGAACTGGACAGCTGCACCAATAATGACTCACATCTATAGGGAACTTTAAGATTTAACACCCTGAGTTTCTCCCAGCATTCTGTGAAGGAGGCCATGGAAATATTATTAACTGTATTTTATAGATGAAGAAAGTGAGTCTTGAAGAGGGGAGATTGACATTTACCTATGGTCATGAGGACAACTAGAAGACTCTAGATTTGAACCCAGGTCTTCTGATACCAATTATCAGACTCATCCCACTATTCATGTCCTCAAGTGGTACTCATGTCCTTTTATTCACATATATCTCACTTTTAAAAAATATTTTTCTAATTCAATATTTCTAATTTAAAGTTCTTCCTCTTCTCCACTCATATGCTTCTTGGTTTTTCTTTTGCTTAGACTAGTAGTAGTAATGAGGATTATGTATTTTTAATTTATTTTTACTGAACTTGTGAACAGTATAGGGAACTCCACTCTACCAGTGCAGGTCAGCACCTTCTCTGGAACTTATAGCATGGAGGCTCTTACAGTAGTGGTTTGTCCTTCATTCTTGAAGAGGACCATGACATCGGGGGAGATGATGACATGACTTACAATTGAATTTGATTCAAGTAAGGCAGGGCTGAGCAAGGTCACCAGCCTCACTTCCTCCTCCAGAACCATCTGGGTTCAGTGGCCAGATAATGATCAGGATAATTGGAGATGGCCCAGGATGCAGTGGGAGACTAAGTCACTAGTCAAGGGTCACAAAGGCAATGTATGTAAGAGGCCAAATTTGAATCCAGGTCTTTCTGATTCAGAAATCAATTCTTTATCCACCACACAACGAATGTAGTAAATGAGAATACAGAATTCAAGGTACCTGCTTCATGTTGAGGTGAATGGGGAGACATTAAGAAGGAATTTAAACAGGACAATTTTTTCCCACATTTTACAATACACAGATCTTGTAAGGAGGTGAGTTCAGATCCAATGAGTACCAAAATCCATGAGGTGGCATGAGGTCCTTGACATATCCATCCTGTTCTAAATAGCCCCTCTGGTTCCACAGGATCCCATTTTTTTTAGACAGAAGGCCCTTCTATTTGACAACATGATCTTCCCAAAGATAAAGAAGAACACTCTCCTTCTGCAGCTGGCCTTCTTTGGAGATCCTCATTTTATATGAAGGTTCTGGACGTTATTTCCCTTCTCTTCCATTATTATGTTGTTTTGCTTTTTGTCTTGGTACATACGAATCCTGGCACATAGCACAGGAATGAGTAAGTTCTTAGCGGATTGCGCTGGATTGATTTATATGATGTGTTTAGTTCTCCTTGGGCTTCTTCTCTGTGTTGTGCTGGATAGTGAAACGTGGGCACTGCCACACAATCATTGCTCTCTCAGTCTTTTGAATACGTCCTTGTTGAACTTCATTGAACATGAAGTTTTCAATGAAGTTGAAACTCCTCAGCGATTCTGGGTTCAGATCCCTGCTCTTTCAAAAAATCTAGGTGATCTTGGAAGAGTTATTCTCCCTCTAGGGGTCTCAATTTATTCCTCTACAAAATAATCAGATTAGACCAGATGTTCCCTAAAGAGCCTTCTATCTCAAAATCCAACCAATTGGGAGCTATAATTCAGGTGGCCCTGGGCCTCTCTCAGCCGCCTTCATGCTGCCTTGCTCCAGCATTCCAGCTGCCATCAGCATTTATGATATATGTCCTGAACTCAGGCTCATCATCTCATTACCACCTCTTCTCTCCCCTTTCTTTCTTACTTAAGTTGCTAGAAGAGCAATCAAATCAACACTAGCAAAAAATGCACTTAACCCTGACCACCATGGTCTATGTGTGCTGTCTTTTCTGATTAGAATGTAAATTCCTTGAGGACAGACATTGCCTTATTTGCTTGAATTTGCATTCCTACGCTTAACATAGTATCTAGGCTATAGTAATTACTTAATATACACTTTCTCCCTCCATTTGATTCTATTACAAATTGAAGGGATTGGACTAGGTGGCTTCTGATGGCTTCTAGGGTTTAGCTGTGCCTGGAACATAGTGGGAGCTGAGTAAATGTTAGTTGATGGACTAAATCTGAGGACTGTTCCATCTCATGAGCTCTAATGCTATGAACTTGAGTTAAGCATCTTCTGGGTCCATTTTCTCTTTATACTTTTATCTTACTGGAGGCTGTAAATGAAATACACATATGCAATTCAAGCTGCTTCTATACAGCATGGCCTAACATGTGGGCACTGTTTACTTGGTAGCCAAATCAATGTGCATTTATTAAGTGCCAACTCCTTGCCCAAGGAGTACTTCAGCTAAGCACTGAGGACCTTTTTTTTGTAAGATGGGGTGTGATACACTGATAAGCCTGCATACTCTCTGAAGATGTTTACATCTTTTGTGGCACTCTCAGCAGCTACATGATGCAGAAGGTAGAGCGCTAGGCCTGGAGTTATAAAGACATGAGTTCAAATCTAGTCTCAGACCCTTGCTAGCTGTGTAATCCTGGGCAGCAGCTTTAATCTGTCTGCTTCAGTTCCCTCTATTGTAAAATGCAGATAATAGTAGTACCTTGAGGGGTCACCATGAGAAACAAATGAAATAATATTAATAAATTGCTTAGCACTGTGCCTGGCAAACAGTGGTGCTCAATGATTGCTTATTCTCTTCCCCTTCCCCTGCTAATCCAGAAATAGCAGTCATTGATCAGAATACCCTTTTTTTTTTTTTTAAACAGTCATGGTTCTGAACTTCCAGGGTATCATAAATAGTTTGGGGGAGATGCAATCACCTTATTGAACTTCTCTGTGGATACTAATTTGGCCCAGCTCCACAAAAAAAGAAAAAAAAAGCTTTCTTTTCTGAATTTAGTTTTCATCATCTAAATGATGTCAACATTTGCTGGAGTTAGGCTGGGATAAATAAATCTCAATGAACATTAATTGAAATCTTTATGACATTAACTTGCACTTACATTGTGCTCAAATGCAGTGGTTCTCAAAGTGTGACCCACAAATCCCTGGGGGATGGAGGGGTCCCCATGATCCTTTCAGGGGTCACTGAGGTCAAAACTAATTTTCATAATAATACTCAGGCATCATGTGCCTTTAAATTACTCCTCTCTTTTCCAACAACATATGTATGTGAGGTCAGATTTTCTTCCAATACTTCAGCAAAAACAATATACCACAAAAGATTGGATGCAGAAGCAAATATGAGAATCTAGCTGTCTTCTACTGATCCAGACCTTAAAATGTTTCACAAAAATATATAAAACAATAATATTTTTCTCATAAATTTTTTTTGTTCTAGAAAACATAGTTATTTTTTCACAAAAATGGCATTTATGGGAACATATAATGGATACAGCAATAGTATTTTAAAATGAATTACTAAATCATTTAAAACTTTATCACTTTTAATTTCTAATATGCTAAAGATAGATAAATATAGACCACATAAACAAAAGCTCACTGGTGACTGTAATAATTTTTGAGTTGTAAAGAGGTTCTGAGACCAGAAAGTCTGAGAACTGCTGCTATGTTTTCCAAAGCACATTTCTCATAAGAACCCTGTGGGATACAGGGTATAAATATTTTAATGTCCATTTCACAGATGAAAGAAATGAGGCACAGAGTGGTCAAATAGCTTGCCCAGGATTACTGATGGCAGCTTGTCACAGCAGGCATTCCTTCCTTTCTCTCCCTTCCTTCTCCTCCTTTCCCCCCACCTTTTATCTCTGCCTCCTCTTCCTTTTTTCTCCCTCCTTTTTCTTTCCCTCCTTTTCCTCTTTCATCTCCTCCTCTTTCCATGCACCCCTTCACCTCTCCTTCCTCCTTCTTCTTCTTCCTCTCCCCTCCTCCTCTTCCTCCTCCTTCTCCTCTTCCCTATCATTTTGCCTCCTAATGGAACTATCCAACAGATGCTCTCTTTTGTGAGCCTAGAAAGATGAGCCTGAATCTCAGTACTTTTATTCAATCCCAAATAGCAGTCATTTCAGTCCTCCATAATAATAGTCCATAAAACACTGAATATAAAGGAAAGAGAATAGGGTAGGAACTTGTCCCAGGAGCATTTCTGTGTAAACTCCATCCAGTGTAACATGAGAAGAGAGACCAGCAGCAACAATATTTTTGTTTTTGGTGATTGTAATTGTTATTGTTTAGCCACTATTGTATACCTAGAAAGCCATGATCAAGTGACCAGAATTGAAAACTGACAGATGACAAAGTACCATAAAGCATAAACTTCACAATTTCCTTGAGAACTCAACAAATAAACAATCCAAACTTCTTAGGGATAAAACTCTCATGCATAATCACCAGGACATAACAATGACCCATAAAAATGGAAGAACAAGACTTTTAAATAGATGCAGCCACAGTGAACGCTCCAAATCTCCACACTCTATAGAATGAAAAGCTATAAAAATATAGTTACTGGAGAAACCAAAGCCATGTGGAAGCAGGAAGAGATCCCGGTTGTACCCATACTTCCACTGCTACTGGGATTGTTCTGAGGAGCCTCTGCAGAAGATCAGCCTCCATGGCAGGACTGCAGCTCAACTATGGAAGTCAATCATTTCAACTGCTTGCACAATCATTTGCTGAATGTTAATTATAAAAGACTGACGAGGTGGTGACTTCTGCCAGTGCCATTTCTATCTAGGCTCCATGAGACAAAATGATGAGAAGGATATAATAATAGAAGCAATAACAATAATATTTGGTGCTGAATCAGGCCTTCCTGTCTAGCTCCAAGTCCATAGAATGTGGGAATCATTCTCTCCCATTCAGTTTTCCTCCATATGCTGTCTTCTCCCCTTAGATCGTAAGCTGCTTGAGGGCAGGGATTGTCTTGCTTCTCTCCTTAATCCTGTTATAGTCCTATTGCTTAGCTTTGTGTTGGGCATGTAGTTAGTGCTTAATAAACCCCCCTCCCTCCCTCTCCCTCCCCCTTCCCTAATACAGAACTAGCCTAGTTCTCCTTTCATTATTCACATTTCCTCTTAGAATTTACTTTTAGCAAATTATTTTCCAACTTATAGAAAAATCACAGGGTTTGGAAGGGACTTTAGGTGACGATCTGCTCCAAGTTCTTTATTTTTCAGTTTAAAAAAGAAAACTTGATAGCCAAATATTAAGGATCTAGAAGAAGGGGTCCTTCAATTCAAGTTTTGTGAATTGATATTTTAACAACCATATTTCAGTATAAATGGTTTCCTTTGTAACCCTATATATCTTATTTTATATATTTAAAAACATTCTTATTTTTAAAAATTTATTTTTTCCACTTAATAGTATTTTATTATTTCCAAATTACATGAATTAAAAATAGGTTTCAACATTCACTTTTATAAGATTTTTAGTTCCAAATTTTTTTCTCCCCCCTCCCTAACCTCCTCCCCAGTAAAAACATTCTTCTTGGAAGAACTAGGCTGCCAAAAGGGTCCAGGACACAAAAACAGTGAAGAACCTTTGCTCCAGAGCCAGAGAGAGCCCCAGAGGTCATCCAGTCTACAATCCTTATTTTGCAGATGAAGAGACTGAGACCTGGAGAGGTGAACTAACTTCTTAAGGTCACAAAGGTAAGAGGCAACAGAGTCAGGATCGGGATCTCAGTGATCAGATTATAAATTGCATGTTCACCACTCATTCAACATTGATTATCATCAGAGGGAATAGATGGTGCATTTGTCACAGCTTTGAATCCTTCCACTCTATGGCTGCTTCTTTCAAATGGGGCTGGAAATCTACACTCTGAAATTGATTGGCCCAACTGATAAATTGTTGATTATTTCCTTAGCACCCTGCCAGGCCTGCGGCACAGAACCTTGGGGAGGGTGTTTCTCTGGGTAGAGAGTTATTTAGCACACAGTCTCCTTGCAGTGTGTGGAAGACCTGAGGCAACGTTCTAGAAAACAGCTGTTCTTGAAGAGAACAGAAATTTCTGATCCAGGGGAGTCATTATTGTTATTTTAAATCAGAGAAATGTAGAAAAATAACATAATAACTTATCATGTACTGAGGAGTGAAAGGGGAACTTTCTGTCACTATGGTTATAGCATTGGGTAGGTGGCACTCTTTGTGAAGTGGTTAGAAATGAATAAAATGACCAACTGGAAAAAGGCAGACTTCTATAGTCAATGTTCCATTAGATTTAGAACAACTAAGAATAGTAATTATCTTTCAAAATAGCTAGGCTGATTACTCTCAGCCCCCTTGGAACTCAAACTTAAGAGGACTGATCTCCTGCTTGAGGAACTTTACCTGTGTGTATTTCCTGGGCTGCCTCATTAAGCTCTAACAAGGTGCAGGTCCTGTAAGAACCTTAGACAACCTGTTTCTTGTTCATTTAAACATGAGTTGTGTGATGTACTTTCTTTTGTTTTGTCCCTAAATTTAGCGTTGACTCCAGGTCAAGAATAAAAAGAAGAAAAGCGATTTTGGATAAATGTCCTCTAATGAGCTAAATGAAATCTTCTCACTCTTCCACATGTATATTTCTTTTGATATTCACAAAGGTTTACTTGGCATAATACAAATAAGTATTCCTCTAAGGTAAATGCAAGCTCTAAATCTGTGATGCTACATGGATGACTGATAGAGAGGTAGTTGGAAGTACATTGGACTTGGAGTTGGCTAAGACCTGGTTCACATTCTGTCTTAGATAATGCTCTCCAGTAGAAGACCTGAGTTCAAATCTGGCCTCAGACCCTTACTGTCTGTGTGACTCTGGATCAAACACTTAACCTCTGTCTCAGTTTCCTTAACTGTAAAATGGGTATAATGATAACATCTGCATCTGAGGGTTGTTGAATCAAATGAAATATTTGTAAAGTGTTTAGCAGTGTTTGGTACATAGGAAGTTCTTAATAAAATCTTGTTTCCTTTTTTTCTTCCCTCTTTGTCTCCATCTCCTGGCATTCCTGACTTCCTTAAAATCTTACAAAAGTCCTATCTTTTGTAAGAAGCCTTTCCTAGCCCTCCTTAATTTTAGTGACTTCACCCTGAGATTACCTTCAATTTATCCTGTATTGTTTGTATGTAAATTTTTGCACGACTTTGAACTCCTTGAGAATGGGGACTGTTTTTTTTTTTTTTTTTTTTTGCCATTCTTTATATCCCTACTGCTAGGCGCAGGACCTGGCACACAGTAGGTGCTTAATAGATGACTGACAGATTCTCTAGACTGTAGACAAATCACTTAACCTCTATCCACTTTACCCTCCTCATTTGAAAAAAAAAATGGGAATAATGACAATACTTAGTTCATCAGAACTGTTGGGAGTATTGAATAAGCCAATATTGACAAAGTGTTGATTTGTGCTATATCATCACTGGGGCCTAAGATTAAAATTCCTTCCATATAATCTGGAAATGCATACTTAAAGCACTTTGAAATTTATCATCTTATTTGAGTCTGACAAAAGCCCATGTGAGGTTGGCAATAAGTGTACTATTGTCCCTACTTTGTAGTTGTGAAAATAGGTTTGGAGTAATTTCCCCAGTCTTCCAGACCTTCCTTTGGTCCCAGGTTCTTTGAATCAAGAGTTAATTTATTTTTTATTTTGTTACTTTACTGCTAGATAACATTGTCACTGGGGAATTTTCCTTGTGCTTATTTTGCATATATCTGATATCTATTTGTATATGTAGATGCTGTCTTCCCAAAGTAATATACATTTACTGAAAAGAGTGAAATGTTTTGTTTTTTTTTCTGCTTTTTTATCCTCAATGCCCGGCACTGTGCTTGACACATAGAAGCGACTGAACAAATGCATGTTGAATGACTGAACAGGCATGGGTAGAGTGGAGAACCAAGCAAGAGCATTATTATTAAAGTCACATTTCTGTGACTTAAAACAGAGACTAATTTCCCTCCCCTACTTCGCAAATTATGCTTAAGCTATTAAGGTTAATCCTATGTTAATTGTTTTTCTTCTGATTCTTTCTCTATGTTTCTTTAATTTTCAAAACTTATTCTCCCACCTAAACAGCTGCCATTCAAAACCCAGTGAGAGTGAGAATTTAATAAGCATGTGTTAATTTTTAAAAGGATGTTGAAATGTTGGGCGGTGTCACAAATTGGAATGGTGATTCATTTCAGAGATACATGATATATTCCTGTATTTTTCTGGGGTGATGAACAGTCATCAAAAACATAACCTGGGATATAATTATTTCTCAGTTCTTTGATCATAGGGCTCCTAATTGCAAAAGGGATGCATTTTTTTTTTCAAGTTAAAATAAGTTCTCCCATAATCCTTTCATTAAGCTATCTTTGGAAGATTCACTTCCTCTCTGGGCCACAATTTTCTCATTTGTAAAATGTGGTTGTTCCTAATGTCTTTTCAGGTTCTTTTCAGCTTTGACACTTGGTCGATCAATGGACAAACATTTATTATGCACCTATAATGTTTGAGGCACTGTGTCAAATGTGGAGACAGAAAGAGAAATCAAGATAGATCCTGCTCTCAGGGAGCTTTCATTTTTTAAAAAGAGGTTTTATATACATGAATAAGTATATACAAAATACATTTAACATAATTTCAAGGGAACACTAGTAGCTGAGGCAATTGTGATAGTAATGGCAATTAAAGATTCCCCTGTATTGGCTTGGTTTTCAAACTGATTGTGTTAAAACCCAGAGTTTGTTAATCCCACCTGTGGGATGGACTTGTTGATGTGAAAAGAAAATCCTGAACTGGGAGGAGCTGGTGACATAGATTTGGAGAGACAAGAGAGAGGCGGAAGAACTTTTTGGAAATAGCACCTCGTGGAGGCAGAGAGAGACTGATAGAATTGCTGGGGGGGCCCTGGACAACAGCTTCCCAGAATACAGATCAAATCACAGAACACTTCTCAAAGTGAGCCCCCAAAACAAAGCCTCACATCAGGGCTTATATAGCCTTCTCCTGGCTCAGAGAATGTAACAACCTTATTGACCCACTGGCCAATCAAAAAGTATCTACTGAAAAACAAGCCTCCCACCCCAGGCTTCAGGTGCATTTTAGCCTAGTGGCAGGGAAGATCTTCCAAATTTGCATTCCCATTACAGCAATTAGGAAAGGTTTTGTGTAAGAGGTGATGCTTAAGTAGAGCTTTAGAGAAAGTGAGAGATTCTAAGAGATTTAGGGAAGGAGAAGGTGTTTCAAGGCAATGGGAACAGCTTGTGCAAAGGCATGGAGATGGGAGATTCTAAGACTATGACATTTTCAAAATCAATCTCTAGTAACACAAGAATAAATGATCACATTGGTGGTAAAGAAGAGTTCTTTATAGGAGAGGGTGGATCACTCTGGGAGATTCAGTGGGAGCCAACAGACTTCAGAGAAGTGTAACTCCCTCTTATAATGGAAAGGTGAGGTGTTCTCATGGAATATCTTACCTACCAGACTTACAGATAGGTGAATAATTTATGAATAAACAAGAGATAGAGAAGAGTGTGAGGTATAAAATGGGTAATCTCTATTATATTAAATTTAAAAATGTTTTGTACAAATAAAATAAATGAAGCTAAGATCAAAAGGAAACCAGAAAGTTGGGGGAAACTTTTATAGAGATTCTCAGATAAAGATCTCATATTTCAAATATAGAAAGAACTCTGTCAAATCTATAAGAATATGAGTCATTCCCCAATTGATAAATGGTCAAGAGATATGAGCAGGGAGTTTTCTGAAAAAGAAATCAAAACAATTTATAGTCATATGAAAAAATGCTCTAAATCATTATTGATTAGAGCAATGAAAAAAAATTACCCTTGTTAGTTTGGCTAAGATGATTGAAGGGGAAAGCAACAAATGTTGCAGGGGATGTGGGAAAAATTGGGACACTAATTCATTGTTGGTGGAACTGTGAACTGATCTATGAAGGCTGTGTGATGGTATGCAAAATCATTCACCTCTCTTGTCCTCACATTCCTCTTTATAAAATGGTGACAATAATATTTGTATGACTTAATTCATAGATTAGATATGGGGAATATATTAAAAACCTTAAAGTGTGATTGAAATGTGAGCTCTAATTTGCAAAAAGTTAAGCATTTAAAGACCAATCAGGAGAGTGTGTTCAAATATCCTCTCGTTATTAATATATAGAACATATGAGAAAAACTGTAATGGCACTGTGGAATGGTAGAAGGAACACTGTCACTGTCCAAGGACTTAGATTCAAATCCCACCTCTAATGCTTAATACCTACATGAATGATATTAGGCAAGTTGCTTCTCTTTCTGGGTATAAATTTATAAAATGAAGGGGTTAGACTTTTTTCCCTTTCTTTGAACCCTTAGCCTACAGCCTGGAACATAGTAGGCACTCATTTCCTGCATTTATTGGGAAAGAATTTGTTAATTTATTAAGCACTTATCTGCTTATACTGTGAACTACTTTTTATAAAATGAGATCACATACTTTCAGATATGAAGAACAGCAGTGTAGAACAGTAGATATCAAGCTGGAGTAGGAAGATCTGGTTTCAATTCTCCCCTCCAATGCTCTTTAATTATATAAGCCCTGGCACATTACTTAATTTCCCTAAATCTTGGTGTCCCCATCTGAAATTGTTGTTGTTGCTGTGTTTGTACTTCATTTTCGAAGAAGACCATGGCACCAGGGAAATGATGACATGACTTGCAGTTGACTTTGATTTGAATGAGGCTGCCCACATAACTTGGGGTTTACTGGCTAGATTCCTTCCTTCCTTCCTTCCCTCCCTTCCTTCCTTCCTTCCTTCCTTCCTTCCTTCCTTCCTTCCTTCCT
>NW_027185889.1:20073488-20096752 GCF_028583685.1 Petaurus breviceps papuanus
TCCTTCCTTCCTTCCTTCCTTCCTTCCTTCCTTCCTTCCTTCCTTCCATCTGAAATAGGAAGGACTAGATTAGATGGCCTCTTTTAACTCTAATGCTTTGATGCCTGGAACATGGCAGGCATTTAAGAAATGCTTGTTGACTTGACTTGGTTATATTGACTCTAGGAGAGCAGCTATGGATTGCTCCAGGATGCCCTGCATTTTCCATGCTTACTGTCTTTCCTCACTGGACCTCAAATACCCTTACTTCATCTAAGGCAGCCTCAGAGATACTGGAATTTCCTATGGCTTTCTTTTTCTGCTTAAACCTGATGAAAAACCACCAGAGGCTTCACGGCACTGATTGATTCAAAATCTGAGAGAAACTTTGAGTTACTAATTGAAGGCTGCAGAATCTGCCAAGAGACCTCCTGAAGTTGCCATGGCTCCAAGAGAAGGTGATTTTTGCATAAAAGCTGTTTTGGGCATTTTTGCCCATGGATTCTGACTACTCTCGCATCTTAACTGTTCAGAGGCACAGATGAACTTTGTGGGAAGAGGGAATATATTCAGAAGGGCCTCACTGAGAGGCTCTTCTCTGAGACAAATTAATAAGCAATAAGTGCACACTATGTGCTAGGCGCTATGCTAAGTACTAAGGATCCAAAGAAAGGGAAAAAAAGAACCTGCCCTCAAAGAACTCACCTTCTAGTAGGAGAGATAACATGCAGACAGCTGTATACTTGAAAGATATGCACCCCTAGGACAAGTAATGGGAGATAATCTCTGAGGGAAGGCATTAAGGTGGATTGGGAAAGCTTTCTTATAGTAAGTGGAGTTTTAACAGTGTCTTAAATGAGGTAAGTGCACGCAGGAGGCACAGAGGAAGAAAATTCATGGAGTTGGAAGATGGAGTGCCAGATTGAGACAAGCAGACCTCCCTCTCCCACTAGCAACTATTACAACAGTCCAAGTGTGAAATGATGAGTCCTGCACCAGGATGAAATAAACATCAGCCAGAGCCTCTGTTTCCATGATTATTAGCAATGGGATTTTCAGAAAGTCACCTGACATTTGAGCTTTGCTCATCTTCTCTAAAACAAGGATAACCAGATACTATTACCCATATCACAGGGCTGTTATAAGGAAAGCCTCTTTATTCAATCATTTCCCACTCATGTTCAAGTCTGGGGTTTTCTTGACAAAGATATTGGAGTGGTTAGCCATTTCCTTCTGTTCATTTTATAAATAAGAAAACTGAGACCAACAGGGTTAAGTGACTTGCCCAGAGTTACATAGCTAGTAAGTGATTTGGCTGGATTTGAACTCAGGGAGATGAGTCTTTCTGACTCCAGACCTGATGCTCTATCCATTATTGCACCACCTAGCTGTCCTTTGTACAGTAGAAGGTAGAAGATAAATGTAAGTTGGTATTCTACTGGGGATAGTTTCTTGGATGAATACTCCAAGGAGGAGATTAAGGAGGGGAGATATATGTACCAGGGGCCGGCAGATGAGCACAATTGCAAAAATCCTAAGAAAAAGACTTGAGTTAGTGATCCAAACTCTTAAAGACCTTGAATCTACTATAAAACTTTGCTTCCCTGAGTTTGACAATCCCTATCGCACAGGTCATACTTCTATGGTTAGAATCCACAATGTCTTCACCTACATCATTCAAAATCCCCATCTTCCTGCCATGCTCCATTCCTGTCCAACTTTCCCGAAGTCTCCCATTATTCCCCTACTTGTTTTAGAGTTCTCTTGCTCTCATATCAAATCACTTTGGAGTATAGTTATTTGTAGCATTTGTAGTGTATGAGCTCCTCAAGGACAAGGACTATTTTGTTTTTGTCTTTGAATCTGCTAAAATCTCATGGAGGAGGGTGAGAGAAGATTATGAGCAGTATCACCTTGCTTTCCTCTTTTGTTAAATGAAGGGGATGGACTCCATGACCTCTATGATCAGCATCTAGGTGGCATGGTGAATAAAGCACTGGAACTAGAGTCAGGAAGACCTAAGTTCAAAGTCAGTCTCAGGGAATTGCTAGCTGTTTGACCCTGGCACATCACTTAACCTCTATTTGCCTCAGTTTCCTCAACTGTAAAGTGAGTATAATAACAGCACCTACCTCCCAGGATTGTTGTGAGGATCAAATGAGATAACATTTGAAAAAACACTTAGCACAGTATATGACAAATAGAAAGTACTATATAAATGCTTATTCCCTTCCTTCCCTTCCAAGATTCCTGCCACATCTACTTTTATGATCCAATGACCCATGATAGGAAAACCAAGAGGATGAAGAATGCCTATTGTCTAGTCAATGACATGTGCTTGAATGGACAACCCTCTAGAACTATTCTACCAACATCTATATCTTGGCCAGGATCTATATATGGGTAATGAAGAGAGCCCAGAATTGAACAGAGAAAGGAGGACAGATTGGATTAGATTAGAAAGTTACTAAGCTTCAATGACCCCATAGTCATCCATCCCTGAACAAAGGACCTCAGGGTAATAGTCTTCCATCTTACTGTAGTCTGGGGCATGAGATACTCCAGTGGATGAAGACTTTAAGGTCTTTTCACTGAAGAAGCCCATGGCAGCTGTGAGTACACTGTGGCATGTGGCCATGAAGAACAACATAGAAGAATCATGCCTTGAAAATGAAGTTGGTCACTCCTGCAGCAAGAGCATAGGATGTTTTCTGGACCATGTACCTACTCTATTGGTATCCATCCTCTGTCAAAAGAGCACTCCAACTCATCTTCCACAGAGCTGCTAAACCAAATACTTGACCCTGTTACTGCCTTCCCCACAATGAAAAAAAAAAAACTTCAGTGGCTCCCTATTGCCCAGAGGATATAATATAAACTTCTGTTTGGTATTTAAAATTCCTTCCATGGTGGCTAGGTGGCACTTAACCCCAATTTCCCTGCCCTCCTCCCTCCAAAAAGCAAAAAAAAAAACCCTAAAAACCTCCTTCCTATTTTTCCAGTATTCTTACACCATACCCACCTTCATGCATTTTATAATCTATCTACACTGATCTACCTGCAACTCCCTGAAGAGAAGACTTCATTTTGCATCCTCATGGTATCACAGACAGAGTGCAAGCTAGACACGGAAACTCAAAAAGATCTGAGTTCAAATCCAGTCTTAGATTTTTACTAGCTGTGTGACCCCAAACCTGCCTGTGCCTCAGTTTCCTAATCTGTACAATGAGCATAAAAATAGTACCTGTCACTCAGGGCTCCTGTGAGGATCAAAAAATAAAACATTTTGTGAAATTTAAAGCTCTGTATAAATATTATCATGCTTGCTTCTTCCTTTCTCTGGCTTTCATCAAGATGCAACTCAAGTGCAACATTCTTCATGAATCCTTTCCAGGTCTCCCCAACTGCTAATAACTTCTCTTTTCAGATCACCTTCCATCCACAGTTGACTTGACTAGACATAGATTTTGAATGTACTTAGATTTTACAAGTGCCTCTCATTAGAATGTAAACTCCTAAAAGGCAGATACAGCCTTTATCTTTCTTTCCACACTCAGCTCTTAGTATTGTGGCTGGCATACAGTAATCACTTAGGACATACTTGTTGATTGACTGACTGACCCCCTTATAGGAGGTCTTTGATGACCTGACTCCCACCCCTCCTTCCCCAGCTGCCCTGTAGAACTTTCCCCTCTGATTATCTGCTGTGTGTTCTATGGGTAGATGGGGCAGCTAGGTGGTATAGTGGATAGAGCACAAATGGATAGAATTCAAATCCTGCCTCAGATATTTACTAGCTGGGTGACCCTGGGAAAGTCACTCCATCCTGTTTGCCTCAGTTTCCTCATCTGTAAAATGATCAGGAGAAAGAAAGGGCAAACCAGTCCAATATCTTTGCCAAGAAAACCCCAAATGGGGTCAAGAAGAGACACATTCAACAACTCTATGGTTGTCCTATATATACTATTTAGTACATGACTGAACAACAATATGTTTTCTCCCTCATATAGCATGTAAGCTCCACGAGGGCAAAGATTGTTTCATTTTTGCCTTTGTTTCTGCAGAATGCCTAGAACACGGTAAGTATTTAATGAACACTTGTTGAATGTTTGACAGAATGGTCCAATGTGTCACATTGGACTTCCCATGGTAGATTTATTTAGGGATGCAGCCCAGAGTCACATAAGAAGTCTGAGAAAGGTTCTTATCAGTTCTGTTAGAGGGAAAAGAACTCTTTCAGACTTTAAAGCATCTGTTCACTATGTCATGGTGCAACTCATGAAAGAGAACTCCTGGTGTGGAAACTCCCTTTGCCGATGCAAATTGGTGACTCATCCTTAACTTTCATTCTTAGAGACTTTCTTTGCCTGGGACACTGGGAAGATTAAGTAACTCTTTGGGCTGTTGGTGCAGAAAGCCCCCAAATATACCTTCCACTATCCTTTGTACTCAGTGAAAGGAAAAAATGTAAATATTTTTGGATGACATTTGTGATCTTATCGATATAGGCAACCCCGTTATGAGAAAACCATTGCAGGTAAGGAGCTCATATTCTCAGAGAGCTGCCTAAGGACACTGAGTAGTTATATGACTTGTCCTGAGTCACATTATTCAGCATGTTAGAGAGAGATTGAACCAGTCTTCCTGATATCGAAGCCTGCTCTCAATCCATGACACCATGATGCCTTTTATGTAAATAATATAAGAAGTAATTAATTTTAATTCAGCTAAACAGGAATGGGAATGTAGTTTCCATGGTTTTTAATTTTAATTAATGATTCTTGCAAAATATGTGCTAAGCCCAGTTATTTATAACTGATGAAGGAATACAAACATTAAATTTTGGGGCCCTTTAAATTTCCATGCCCAGGGACAAAGCCCCTATCACCCTACATTTATTATGACACTGGTAAGATATGCCTAGAGACTACAGATTCTTCAAGAGCCTCCAGGGCCTTGCTCATAGTCAATGTCTAATAAATACTTGCTGAATTGAATGGAAAGGTAATTCAGATTTGTTTGTAGGGGCAGGGAACCTGTGACCTCAAGGTCACAAGTGGCCCTCTATGTCCTCAAGTGTGGCCCTTTGATTGAATCCAAACTTTACAGGTCCTCAAGTGCAGCTCTTTAACTGAATCCAAAATTTACAGAAATTTGGATTCAATCAAAGGGCTGCAATTGAGGACCTAGAGGGCTACACGTTGCCTTGAGGCTGCAGGTTCCCCTCCCCTGGTTTAGGGGTTGCCACCATTCCAATTTCTCCTTTGCCTCAGCACATTATGCAAAAGCTGCATCTCCATGTTGGTGATGTTCAAGGACATGAAATCACTCAGTTTCATCATGGACCCTGATACATGATTGGAGACTCACCAATCATTAAACCAATCACTACATATTAAGCTTGTTAGCCTATTCAATGTGAAAAGCCCAAACTAAAAGGGATGGAAAGTCACCCATCATGTCCCCAGTGTCTATGTCTGTTAAAATTCTCATGGCTTATATGTTCCTACTCATCAGGTTCCTGCGTCTTCAGGACTCAGGAAAATTTGGCAATAGATTCCTCAGATATTTCCTAGTCACCCAAAACAGCACCGGTGTTTAATTTTTGTTTAAATTAAAATGAGCATTTGTTTAAAGTGGATGCATCTGCTTAAGATTGAGACAGATAGTGGCAAGATTACAAATTATCAGCTGATCAGGTGACAGAATCAAAGATCCAAAGAAGGTGAGCACTTTGGCATCCTGATTCAAATTCCTCACTCATTTGTTAATTCATTAGTTTGTTTATTACTTGTGTATTTCACTGACTTAAAATTTTATTTCTACAAGCATTTTTTATTTGCTTTTTTTTTTTTTTTTGCTTTTTTGGAGGGCAATTGGGGTTAAGTGACTTGCCCAAAGTCACATGGCTAGTTTTTGTGTTAAGTGTCTGAGGCTGGATTAGAACTCAGGTCCTCCTGACTCCAAGGCCAGCGCTCTATTCACTGCACCACCTAGCCACCCCGTTTGCATTTCTTATATTTTTAGATAAAGTGAGGCTAAGTGACTTTCTTAGAGTCATGCAGGCAGTATGTATTCAAGGGAAGAATTGACCTCGAGTCTTTCTTACTTACTTTGCCATGCTGCTGTGACTTTACAAAAGGGAATTCCTGGAGGCTAAAGGCCCTTGGTAGAAGCAAATTGGTGATTCATCGTTAGCTTTTAGTCTTAAAGATTTGCTTTGTCTGAGAAACTGAAAAATTAAGTAATTTGTCTGTGCATCTAGTGTGGGCCCGAGATAGGATTTAATCATGATTTCAAGGCTGGTTAACTATGTACTATGTTCCACTGTTCACCCATTTTGCATGTGAAAACCTGAACCCCAGACAAGGTAAGAATAAATGGGAACACTGGGAACCATACTCAACAAAGCCTGTGTCGGGTAAGGAGTTTCTCAAAAAAAGGTTCAGCTTAGTTACAAAGATTTTGCTTTTCTTTCTTTTTCCCCCAATGGGTGGAGGAAGTAAAGAGAGAAAAGAAATACTTGTTAATCAAAAATTAACATTTGAAAAAAAAGTTTTCATGTCAAATCATGGAAAGACAAGGAAGGAGTTGCCAGTACAAGATAACACCAAAATGTTCTTAATTTTATTTTCCACTTTCACAAATTCTCATGACTTGATTTTCCTCCAGGAATGTCAGCTGAGACATCTGATGATCTAAAAGCATTCAGAGAGTCCGGATCCCATATGGCCCGAGAGAGAAAGAGAACATATTGTGAGAGTCATAGAGTTTATGACTTAAACAGACAGAAGTATGAATGCCTTTGGATAATCTTTCCAGGTTATGCTGGTCAGCGAGACGGGTGACAAGAACCAAAATAGAATGCTGAGCTCCAGGATTCTGTGCTGTTTTCTGAAACAGCAAACAGGCAGCTTGCTGTAGAGAATAAACAGTAACATATGGTATCAAGAGGCCCTGGGTTTGAATCCTGCCTCAGACATTTACTAACAGCATGACCCTGAGAAAGCTATGCTTGCTCTTTGGGCCTCAGTCTCCTCCTATATAAAGTGAGGGCATAGGATCTGATGAACTACAAGGTCTGTTCCAGCTCATAAATCTACTATCCAATGATCCTTTGGCATCTGATAAGTTGTCACCCAGTCACTTGGTTTCCCCATCTGTAACACGAGAGTGCTGGGCTTACATGATGCCCTCTATCTTTAAGTCCAAGAAAAATGCTACAAAGAAAAGAAAATAACAAGGCAGGGCTTTATCTGTGGACTATTTTGCAGACAAAGGGCTTTTGTTGACTTTTGTATGGGGTCAGTAAAGTAGACATTGATAAAGGTTAGTTTTAGTTCAAATAATGTGCCTCTTTGGAGAAGTCCCAGATTGTCACCATCAACCTTGGGTTACAGTTGCTCCAAGGGATTTCCATGAAAGATCAATACTATTGCTACTTGTGTGACCTTGGAGTAGTCACTTAACCTTTGTAAGCTTCAGATTCCCTTTTGAGGAGGACCTGTGATGTTGGCACTTCTCAGCTATGGCTGTTGTTGTTCAGTCACATTTCTTTGATTTTTTGTGACACCGTGGTCCATAACTGGACCACACCAATGCCATTCATAGGGTTTTCCTGGCAAAGATACTGGAGTGGTTTGCCATTTCCGTCTCTGTCAGATTAAAGCAAAAAGAGGTTAAATGACTTGCCCAGGGTCACACAACTAGTAAGTGTCTGAGGCTGGATGTTAACTCAGATCTTCCTGACTCTACTATCTGCTGAGTCATTTAGCTATCTTCTTCTCAACTATTACTCAAGGATTTTCCCCTAAAGGACAAGAAAATGTTCTTTTGCCCCCAAATTGTCCCAGCCCTTAGACTACTTACCCATTGAGCTTACAGATGTCAAACTGGAAAGGACAGTAGAAGCCATTTAATAAACCTGTTCTTTCTACAGTAAAATTGCCCAAGGTCACACAGTCATTAAGAGGCAGGGGAAGGATGTGAATTCAGGTCATCTGGGTCTAGAGCCAGCACTCTATTCACAGTGCCACCCAGGTACCCTCTATCCACTCTGGTCCCTAACAGTATAGGCATAAATTAGTAAATCACATAATTATGGCAGTTCCCAGGACTATAGCAGGCCTGGTGGTAGGAAGGGAAGGAGACAGAATTTTTGATCAGGCCACCTTTTAAGCACCCCTGAAATCAACTATGTGAGTGGCTGTCTTTGGGCTCAGGGTCAGGTATGAGTCCAATGTATGTATGTGTATACGTGTGTGTATGTTTGTATATATATATGTATATGTATATATTCATATATGTGTGTATACATACACATATGTATGTGGGTATATATGTATGTGTGTATATGTATGTGTGTGTGGGGATAGACAGAAAGACAGATAGATGGTGCAGCATATAGAAGGTGAGCCTGTAGTCAGGAAGACCTAAGTTCAAATCTGGCCTTAGAAACTTACTAGTTTGTGACCCTAGGTAAGTCTTTAACTCTGTCTATCTCAGTTTTTCATCTGTAAAATGAACAGAAGGAAAGAGCAAACCACTCCAATATCTTTGTCAAGAAAACCCAAAATGGGGGAACAAAGTGTTGGACCTGAATGAAAATAATACATACATACATATACACACATATTATATATATGAAATTTGTGTTGAGGTGGTGTTTTGCTCCACTTTTACAGACACACATATATGTCATTTTTATTTATAACATATTTATTTAAATATATTTACTATATACATTATATGTGCTGTATATATTATATATACTTTGTATTGAGGTAGAGTACGTACATATATGTATGGGTGTATAATATGTGTTGAGGTAGAGTGTGTAAATTGAATATTTATATTTGCATATAATTGAATAGTACTTGATTGTTAGGCATTTAAGGACCTTCACAGCTTGGCCTTATTATACATTATTCCTCTAATCTAGTCAAACTGGCCTTATTACTGTTCCTCACACACACTGTCCCCCACATCTGAAAAGCATGCCTTTCTTTCCTTTGCCTCTTAGAATCAGATTAAATGTCACCTTCTATGTGAAGCAGTTCCCTCTGGCTGCTAGTGCCTTCCCTCCCCAAACTACTTTGCATTTATTTTTTATATATTCAGCATATATATGTATAAGTATCTTGTCTCCCCCAACAGAATATAATCTTCTTGAGGACAGCGACAGTTTTATTTTTCCCTTTGAATCTCTAGTATCAAGCACATAGTACGTGTTTAATAAATCTATGCTAGATTGACATCACTGAGCACAAATACCCATCACTGAGACAGGCCATAACATGTCCTTAATTCTTCTTGATGATTGATTTTCCATTCCTTCCTTCAATAGAGTAAAGCATGGCTCCTATTATCTGGAGATTCACACTTCCTCTCCACTCTCCCTGTCTCTTGAGGATTTCCAGGCAAAATCTGCTGCATAGCCTGGTATGTTTCTAAAAATGAGAGACAAATTCCTCTTCTCTGTTTTTCAAGTCAAATTAAACCTCCCAATTATGAGAATAATGACTAGAATGACTGCATGGCCCAACTCTAATGCTTTTATCCTCTCACTCTCCACCTCAAAACCTTCAATGGTTCCCCAGTGCCTAAAGGACAAAGTCTGAACTCCTTGGCTTTGATTCCAGGGACTCAGCATTATTGGACTCACTGGTGCTCACTGGTCCTCTCCTTTTGTTTTTCATGTTCTACCCCAAGCCATTCTTGGTTCTCTCAGACACTACTGTACTCCCTCCCAAAACTACCTTGTAATTTTTGTATTGTTAGTTATATATGTTATACACGTATAAAGTCTTACTAGTTTGAATGTAAGATTCTTGAGGGCAGAGACATTTTCAATTTTGCCTCTGTCTATCTAGAGATTATTTTCATAAATAGTTGATGATTGCTTTGTATATAAATAATAATATATCATTATTTATAATAAATAAAAATATAATATATATGTATATACATATATGTGTGTATATATAAATATAAATAAACATAACAACACTGTGTAGTGAAAAGAAACTTAGCTCTGGAAGCAGGCCATGGGTCCAAATCCCAGTATTGCCAATTATAACCTCTGTGACCTTGGACAAGTCAATTTCTTCAGTTCTGTTTCCTCATCTGTAAATTGAGGGTGTTGGATCATTTTGATGTCTGAAGACATTAAGCTAAAAAAATCAATAATATTATGATCTTACTGAATTCCTCAAGGTGCCCTGCTTTCCACTGAACTCTTCCTACTAACCAAGAAAAACAATCAAAACTGACCACAAGGTATACAGCATTATTCAACCATAGTCCTCCACCTCACTATTAAGAGGGGAGAAATTTGTTTCATCTTGGTACTCTGGGACCAAGACTGGATGCTACGTGTTAACCTGAGTTCAGCTGGGCAATCCATTTATTCATCTGTGGTTTTCCTATTTTCTTACCCACAACAAACTTTCTAAAACTTTTTGACACTCGGAGTCTTCAATACCACTCCACCTCCGTCATTCTAAGCAGGTGACAGGGCCTCCTACTTTCACAAGAAGATTGAAGCCACCTGGGGTGAGCTCCCTCAATTTCCCTCCCCTTCACCTCACAAGGTCTTTGTCATCATACTTTGCTCTCCTTTCCACTTCAAAACTTCTCCATATTTTGAAAAGCTGACCTCCCAGGCAAGACCTAAAGCAAATACTACCTTCTTTATGAAGCCTTTCCTAATCTCCTCCCAAAGTGATCTCCCTTGTCTTCTAAGCACTTTGTGTATATCTTAAAACATTTAATCAATGATCCCTTATATGCACATAAGGCTGTCCACAGTGCATCCTGCCTTGGAAAATACTTGCTGCTAAGTCTTTTATTGCTGCTAGGTAGCAAAGTGCTGGACCTGGTGTCAGGAAACTCTGAATTCATATCCTGCCTCAGATACTAGCTGTGTGACCTTGAACAAGTCACAAAAACTTCTATTTGCCTCAGTTTCTTCAATTGTAAAATCAGGAAAATAAAGCACATAACTTCTAGAGTTGTTGTAAGGATCAAATGAGATACTATTTGTAAAGTCCTTAGCACAGTGTCTAGCATACAGGAGGTGCTAAATAAATCCTACCTCCTTCCATCCTTCCTTTCCTTTCCTTTTCCTTCCCTTCTTCCTTGATTTCTTCTTCCTTTTTCCTTCCTCCCTCCTTCTCTCTCCATCCTTCCTTCCTCCTTTTCTTATTTCCTCCCTCTCTTCTTCCTTCCTCCCTCCTTATTTTCTCTTTTCTTTCTCTCTTTTTTCCTTCCTTCCTTCCTTCCTTCCTTCCTTCCTTTGTTGTTCCTCCCTCCTTCCTTTCTTCTTTCCTTCCTCACTCTCTTCATTTATTTCTACCTCCCTTATTCCTTCCTGGCTTACTCCCTTCCTCCCTTTATCCTTCCTTTCTCTCTTTCCTTCTTCCCTGCCTCTTTTCTTTATCTCTCTTTTTTCTTCTTTCCTTCCTTCTGTAGACTTCCTATGGATAGAAGTCTTATACAACCCTACATTTCCTACAACTTCTAGCAGAGGAACTCAGTAGGTGCTCAGGAAATTCCTGTCATATGAATGAATGAATGAATGACCTATAAACTCCTTGAGGGAAAAGATCATGCCTTAGACTACAGGAGTTTCTAACTTAAGGTCCATGAAATTTACAAAACTATAATGTAAACTTCTGATTATACCAGCAAGAAAAGAACCAAATTCAAAGGAATCTGCTTCCCTTGTAATCCTATGTATCTTTTGCATGTAAAACTTTCTAGCTCTGTGACCTTGGATGAGTCACTAATTACCTCTCTGGGTTACTGTTTCTTCATCTGTCATACAGTGGGATTGGATGATATGATCTCTAGGTTTCCTTCCCACTCTAAATCCTATTAACTGAATGGAAATACTTCCACCATTCCCTTTGCATAGTTTATTTGAATACCTGAAATTCTGAACAGGCTGTTATTGCATCATCAGAAGAGGCAAGAGGAATCCTGACATTGCCTTAGCAAAGCCCTACTGATGTACGAGAAGGTATTAGAGACACCATCTAAAAGAGCCCTTTTCATTTCATTTATCTTTTCTTATCATCTTAAGAGAGCAGAACTGAGATTTCTTAAATAGTCAGAAGCCCTTTCTGGGACTTAAACTCTGGCATAGCTGCTTTGAGGTACTCATTGCTCTTTGCATTCTTTGCCCTACTCCTCTGCCCTCCAAGCCTTTGGAATCATCCTACCTGTTGGCATGTGTCTCCACATGTACACACTCTCTCCTTTACATTGTAATTTCCTTTAAGATAAGAACAAAAACACTTCTTAAAAATAGAAAACAAGTACAACAACTTTGCCTGAAAATTTTAGGGACAGTAAAACGTTGAATTATGTACCCAGGAGCCTAAAGGGATTTGCTGGAGAGAATTCAGAGATGCATAGGAAATTTCAAAGTCCCAGAGAACACAGAATCTTTACCTTTTCAGCATGCCAGTTATGTAGTACAGTGCAAAGAGTGCTGAACTTACATTGACCAAGATCTGAATTCAAATCTTGACTCTCTTATTGATTACCTGGAAGACTTTGGGAAATCACTTAATCTTTTTTTTTTTTTGCTTCCATGTTCTCCATCAGTATAATGAAGAGGCCATCTCAAAGGTTACTTTCAGTTCTAAATTTATGATCCAAGGATTCTCTGAATCACACTTTTGAAGAGATATATTCAACTTCATTCTCTTCCTTTGTGGTAAATGTGTGTGTGTGTGTGTGTGTGTGTGTGTGTGTATGCATGAGTGCAGAGCATTTAATTTCTCCAATTTTACACAGTCCTGAAAGGGGATATGGCCAGTGATTATCTCATGATGTAGAGGATGCTAATGCTTAATAATAATGATTTATATGACACTTAAGGGTTCCAAAGGAATTTTACACATACACACATATTCATATCCACACATACATGGATACACACACAAATATGTCTTTCATAAATCAATGTAATTGAAGTTCAGAGGTTCTTCTACAATTCTTTCTTTGTATAATGAAAAGTATGTCTTGGTTAATGACTGTTAACTTGATGATTAAAAACAACTGAAAATACCGAGAAAGAGCCAGTATTTGGCAGTTACGACCCAAGAGATCATATAGAAGGGCTAGTCAAGGAGTATCAAAGAGTTAAGATAATGGACTGACAATCTATTTTTGTATGTAGACATGGGTATGAATCCCATACTCTTCAATTTATCTTAAGAAGATAGGGAAGAAAGTCAGGAAGACCTGGGTTTAAATCCCACCTCAGCCATTTAGGAGCTATGTGACCCTGGGCAAGACATGGAACTTCTCTGAGACTTGGTTTCCTCAAGGGAGAAATGAGGAGTTTGACCTCTAAAGTTCTTCCCAGGTTTGAAGGCATCTACATTGGTTAGCAGCTCGGTGGAAGGTAACAGCCTCCCATTCCTTCCTTCTGCTAAACCTTTAATCCAACCAGAAGCAGAGCCAGAACTTGGCTACAACACAGAGTGGCGATACTCGCTCTTCACAGCACTCCTGTGCAAATACGATTAGCCCCAGTTTGCAGTAGAGGAAACCACAGCCAGGAGAGGGATAGGGAGCTGTCCAAGGTCTCCATCTGGCATGGAGTCAGGATTCTATGAATCCTTTATCTCCTTTATGGGGACATTTACCTTAAGGCAGTGACTTTAAGAAATAGAAATAGAAAAAAATTAAACAAGGATGACAACTTGTCGTGAAAATATATAGAGATTAAAGCACTGAATTCTGTGTCTGATAGCCTTAAGGGGCTTAGTGAAGGGAATGCTCTGATTCAAAGGGAATTCAAGGTCAGAGAGAACCAGAAACTTAAGCCTTTGGGGCAAAACAGAAGAACTGGCAATAACAAATGCATCTTGATGCGATTCATTCAGCCTGAACATCTACTTTTCAAGGGATTTGTGCTGGTCCATTGGCAACAATGGTACTGGATTTTTTTTTTTTTTTACCACAGAGCCAGGGAACTTCCTCCTACATCAAAGTCAATCAATTAAGGAACATTAATTAAATGCCTACCATGTGCCAGGCACTGTGCTAGGCACTAAGGATACAAATAAAAGTGAAATAGTCCTTTCCCTGAAGTAGCTTACACTTTTTCAGGGAAGAAAAGTAAATGGTAGACATGGGATCTGAACTCAGATCTTTTTGACTCCATGTCCCTTATTTTTTTCCCCCCAAAGCTGGGATGATTTATGTTTTGTCCTGTATAGTTTTCATTTGTGATTTCTTGAACTACAGTTCTGAAAAAAATAGGTTTTAAAAAAGTCCATTGTGTTTCAGATGGGACTACGTGACTATACCTTTAAACCCAAATCATTCTGACTTTCACTGAATGTTAATAAAAGCCCCCGTCCCAAGCCTCTATGGTTCACTGTTTAGGTTTTGATGACTTAGAATGAGTGTAAATAGCAATTATTTTCTCACTTTTAAATTACTTCTCCATCTACACACAGTTCCCAGTCTCCTCTCCCTGGCAGAACATAATCTCCTGTTCAGAGGAGCTATCTCACTTTTGATTTTGTAGCTTCCCTGTCTAGCGCATAGTAGGTGCTTAACAAATACTGGATTTAATTATATTGGATTTTTGATCGATGCTACTGAGGCAAATTTGAGATTATGGAAGAGAAGACAGGAGTCAGTATAACAAAAATGAACTTTCTTCAGCTTTTTGTTCTCATGAGTGATTCACTCTGTTTCAGCAAGCGGGGACCTTGGGTTCTCCAAGGATGTGCCCATAGAGAGCAGGCACTGTCAGGTCCTACCAAGCTTAGAAGCCTCTGAGTAGGGGAGCAGCTACTTGAGGAAGATCATTAGAAGCAATAGGAGATGTTAAGGGTGGAGAAGAGAAAACTCAGGGAGTTATTTGATAGCTTTAGGAAGAATGGGAAGGGCTATCATATGGAGAAGTGGGTACATTGGTTCTCTGTGGTAGCAGAGGATGGAACAAGTTTCAGAGAGTGGGAGTTGTAGAATCCAAAGTAAAATCTTCTTGTTCATTGGTTCTAAGTCATTTTTAAGTAATGTCTGACTATCTGTGATCCCATTTGGGGTTTTCTTCACAAAGATACTGGAGTGATTTGCTGTTTCCTTCTCCAGCTCATTTTTCATATGAAGAAACAAGACAGAGTCAAGTGACTAGCCCAGGGTCACATAGCTAGTAAGTGTCTGAGGTCAGATTTGAACTCCTGAAGTGAGTCTTTATGGTTCCAAGCCCAGTGCTCTTTTTACCACACCACTTAGCTACCTGAGGAAAATCCTACAAATAAAGCTGTCAGCGAGTGAAATGGGACTCCTTAAGAACTTAGTGGCTTCCCCCTCTTGGAGTTCTTTAAACTAAGCCTGGATGAGCAGTCATCACGCATATTGTAGTAGAGATTTATTTCATATGTGAGTTGGATTAGATGGCAGCTGAGGTCCCTCAGCTAAAATTATATGATTTGGTGACTGTGTTTATCGTCTGAGAACTAGTCTAGTGAATGTGAGATGCCAGATTGGTCTGCAGTATGTTGAAAATTCAGCCCCTATCTACCTAGTCAGAATGGAGGTATGATGAATATTGGTGAATAGAATGCTCAAAGAAACCTACACCAACAAAATATGAAGCCTTCCAGTACAAAAGAAAGGAGATGGGGGATGGGGGGTGGGAGGGGAGAAATGCTGTTCCCTTATAGTAACTACCACCTCACTCTAATTACTTGGGTAGAAGAGAAAAATGAAAAAGACATAGCTGACCTCCAATGGTGAGGCATTAGGGCAGAATAGTGGATTTGAAGTCAAAGGACTCAAGTGCAAAATCTTGCCTCTGCCATGTACAACCTTGGGCAAGTCACTGGCCCCTTCCCTGAGCCTCAGTTTCCTCATCTCTAAAATGAAGGGGTTGGAATAGATACCTGCTAAGATCCCTTCCAGGGGCGGCTAGGTATCTCAGTGAATAGAGCACCAGCCCTGGAGTCAGGAGGACCTGAGTTCAAAAACAGCCTCAGACACTTAACACTTACTAGCTGTGAGCTTGGGCAAGTCACTTAACCCCAATTACTCTGCCTTCCCCCCTCCAAAAATAAAAAAAAGATCCCTTCCAGATCTAAGTTGGTGATCATGATCTTGGGATTCTTTTACAGAGAAGCTATTTGCCACAGCAGATCAGATTTTTGAACTATTAAAGTGTTTTGCTACCAGAAGAGGTACTACTATAAATATTTTGGTGTATTTTGTTTTTGTTAATATCTCTCATTTTATCAGCATAGGGAGATTTCAGGGGAGGAAACTCCCTCTGCAAAGCAAATCAGCAGCTTCTTTACAATTTACTGATAAAGAAGCGTAGGCCCATAGAGATGAAGTACCTTGCTAAGATCACACAGGTAGGATCATAAGAGCCAGCATTTAATATTAATTGCTGACATTTATATAGCACTTTAAGGTTTGCAAAGCACTTGTACAAATAGTATCTCATTTAATCCTCAGAAGAGCTTTGGGAAGTAGGTGCTATTATCATCACTACTATTTTACAGGTGAGGAAACTGAGGCAGACAGAGGTTAAATAACTTGCCCAGGGTCACACAGAGAAAAACCTGAGGCTGCCCAGCACTTTATCTATTGCCTGTAACTTCCTTCCTCCCTTCCTCCCTTCCTTCCTCCCTCCCTCCCCCCTCTCTCTCTCCCTTTCTTTCTTTCTTTCTTTCTTTCTTTCTTTCTTTCTTTCTTTCTTTCTTTCTTTCTTTCTTTCTTTCTTTCTTTCTTTCTTTCTTTCTTTCTTTCTCTCTCTTTCCTCACTCTCAAAATCTACTCTTCTTTCTTCTATATTATGCAGTTAGATTGATATTATTGGTAGATATGGGTAGATTTAGAGACATCTCCATTTAAAACTTCATGTGGACTATCTGTGCCTGCCCTGTGGTAGAGCCTTCTGAGTTTTCACTGGTCTGATCAGCCATAGTTGGATACACTGTACCTTGACCCTAACACAGTGGTACCATTTTGGTACTCTCTGAGAATGAAGGACAACACCAGATGGTATGTAGACAATGAAAGAAGATTCCTGAAGAATAAAGTGCTAAATCCAGTAGGAATGGTTAGAATGGCTTTGGAAGACCCAAGGAACCATGGAATCTAGGAAACTGATGCAATGGAGGTATTGAGGTAAGAAATCAGATTTTTCTATTAAAACATTGTTTAAATAAATGGGGGAGGGGGAGCCTCTGAAAAAAAGAATGAGAAACAGAAGGCTGAGGAAGAACCAAAGGAAAAAAAAAGATCAAATTTGCTTCAGGGATCAAACTAATTGAGCTGGGTTACTAGCAGCAGAAGGAAGCAAATAGATTTAGAGTTACAAATTAGGAATAGGAAAGGGAAGTATGTTCTTTTGAAACAGTGTCAATTTTGTTTGTGAACATATCAACAGGATTTGAGCAAAAGAGAACAGATAGGGCGAGTAGGTGGATAGGCAAATGGTTTTGAGAAGCAGCTACAAGTAGCGAGCAGGGCTTAGAAACACAGTAGGGGAACTGTAAGGATGTTTGGCAAAGAACAGAGCAAAGAGAAAAGAACAAGCTTGTAGTATTGGGGCAAAATCTTTGAAAACAACATGGCACTTTTCTGTAGAGCATTTCATAGGATTACAGATTTAAAGTTGGAAAGGTCCTTGGATCCATCTAGTCCAGGCTTTAATTTTACAGCAGAAGTAACTGAGGTCCAAGGAGTTCAAGTGATATGACCAAAGTCAAACCAGTTGTGATGTCAAATCTGGGATATGAAACCAGGTCTTCTAACTGCAGAGCCAATATTCTTTTCATTGGACCATCCTCATTACTCCCAGGCTTTTCATTTTTTAGATGAATGTAAGTGATCTAAGGTCACACAGGTAATTAATATCAGAGGTTAGATCTGAACCCTGGCATTCTGACTCCAGAGCCAGTATTTTTTCTCGACCCAAACTTATTTTGTCCAATCCCCTCATTTTACAAATGAGGAAAGTGAGGTCCAGGGAAATGTAGAGACTAGTTAGGCTCACCAAACTAGTGTCTGAGGTGGGATTTGAGCCCCCATTTTTAATACTCCAAGTTCAGTGCCCTATCTACTAAGCTGGACTACTTCTCAAGATGAAAAACACAATTAGGGAAGCAAATTTGAAAAAAAGGAGAGAATGGGTTAGGGCACTGGGTGACAGGAAAAGAAGAAAAGTGCTGGAAAGACAAAGACAGGAAGCAAATGGCCGTTTTTTAGAAAAGGGGCAGACAAAGAGGATTCTCCTGGGCTAGCCTAGTCCAAAGAAGACTTAGGTAGAATTGGAAAGTAGGTAGAGTTTACTCACTGCAAGTTCTCTCTCCCAATGTCCAGAGACCTCCACCCACTCCATGGATGACCAGGGACACCCCATTTTATTGATTTTCCTATTACTTCTCTTCTATTAGCACAAGTTACCTATCCAATTTTATCCACTCTCTAGAGACTTGACCATGCAATTAGAATGGTCCAATGCAAAGATCACTGACTCCAGAAGCACAGGAGCTGGGTTCAAATCCTACCACTGATTCCTATTATCTGTCTGACCTTGGCAAGTCACTTGGCCCCTCATTTTCCTTATGTATGAAAGGAGACCTTTGGGTCAGAGGGCTTCTGAGGCCCTTTCATGCTCAAACTCTATGACCCTAATTCACATGATTAAATATTTACTGTGTGGCAGGCACTGCAACAGGGTGCTAGGGATAGAAAAAAAAACTCTCTAAAAAGTCCCTGCCCTTAAGGGACTTACATTCATATCTCCACACATAACTAAAAACAAGATGGTTAGACAGGAAGCTCAGGAAAGGCTTTGCTTAGGTGTGGCACCTGAACTGAATGTTAGAAGACTTCTAAAAGGCAGAGGGTTAGGAGAGGGGATGTGTTTTGGGCATGGGAAAGAGCCAATGCAAAAGTATGAAATGGAATGATAAGTTTGAGGAATAGCCAAGAGGTCAGTGTGGTAGGAATTTAAGAGAATGTGAAGGAGAGTGATGTAAAGTTGATATGGAAAGTTCAGTGGGAGGCAGTATTGGATGGATTAAAATGTCAGATGGACCCATCTATAATTGAATTTAGGAGACAAAAGGGATCCACTGATAGTTTTAGAGCAGTGGAGGAAATGGTCACATCTGTGTCTTAGAAACATTAATTTGGCAGTTGTGCAGAAGATGGTTTGGAATAGGCAGAAAGTGGAAAGAGGGAAAGCCCAAGGGAAAACCATAAGGTGGTCATATATTATAATAGTTCAGGAGGAATATATGAGGGCCTGAACTAGGGTAAAGGCAATCCATGTGCAGAAAAAGGGACAGATAAAAAAGATGTTGTTGGAGGTTAACCTGATAATATTTGGTAGCTGATTGGAACAAGAGGGTGAGTTGGCAGAAGAGTTAAGGCTTCCTCTGAACCTGACTGGGTCACAATGGGCAGAAATAGGTTAACTAAACTAATCTCAGCCAAAGGGCTTTCTAGTTACCATATTGACTCTCCCCTGGGACAAGATGATTTAACTCAGCATTTTAGAGATCTTAAGGAAGGAATCTAATGGCAAGAGCTGGGGATGGGTTACCGTACTTAAGTACATCATATGGGACGACCAGTGAAAAATCATTAATTTCAAGCTAGTGAGGACTTCAAAAGCCAAGAAATCTAAGCCCTCATTTTATGTATCAGGAAGTTGAGGTCCACAGAGGATTATAAATTAAGAGCTGAAAGATCTCAGAGCCATCCAATAAATCAATCAATCAATCATCAATCAATTAATTAATATTTATTAAGCACTTACTATGTTTCAGGCTCTGTGTTGAGCACTGGCGATACAAAAAGAGGAAAATACAGCCCCTGTCCTCAAGGAGCTTACAATCTGATAGGGGAGGCAACATTCAAACAGATGTACACAAAGTGAGGTACATACAGGATAAAAAGGAAACAACTAAAAGAGAAAAGCACTGGAATTAAGAGGGATTGGGAAATGTAGATGTCTCTCTTAGCTAACAGAGGCTTAGCCCCAGTTCCAATATTATCATTTAAATTATTAGAATATCAATAAGAACTGGGTTTTATGATGGAGAGTTCACTAGATTAGGAGTCAGTGTACCCAAATTCCCATCCCAGTTCAGCTTCTTACTAGGTGGGTGATTTTAGACAATTAACTCAATCTCCTTGGCCTTGAGTTCCCAATTGGCAGGATCTGGAAGTTGGGCTACATGCTCTCAAAAGTCTTTTATAATTTTAACATATCATTATCTTTAGAAGAAGGGGCAACTGAGACTCAAAGGGCCATCAATATGCTTGAGATCACAGGATTGTTGTGAGGATTAAATTCAGCAGCAGATTAGACAATCTTTCCCCTTTACGCACTCTGGGCTCCTGCAGAATGGGTTTACTCACTGTTCCCTGTAAACAGTTTCCTACCTCTGGGCCTCATGCCTGGAATGGGCTCCTGCTTTACCTCTGATTCTTGGAATGCTCCCTTCTTTCAAGGAAGCTATGTTATCATCTCCTATAAGAGAGCTTTCCTGATTTCCCCAATTTTACTGTTCTTCCTCCAAATTATTTGGTGTTTACTTTGTAGATAATTTGTATTCATGTATGTGTGTTCATCTTCCTTCTTCCCCTCTCTCCCAAAACACAAAAATGTAAGCTCCCTGTGGGCATAGAGGGTCTCATTTTGCATTTATCTCCTCATCACCTGGCATGGCACCTAGAACCTAAGGAGTGCTCAGGGAGCTAGGTAACACAACTGAGAGCTGCACTAGGAGTAAGAAAGACCTAAGTTCAAATCCTCCCTCAGATACTTACTTGCTGTGTGACCCTGGACAAATATCAGCCTCAGTTTCCTTTTCTGTAACATGGGGATAACAATAGTACCCCCTTCACAAGGTTATTCTGAGGATCAAATGAGATAACACTGGTAAAATTGTTTCACAAACCTTAAAGGGCTCTGTAAATGCCATTATTAGTAGTCACAAATATTTGTTGATTGATTATTGGAAAAATGGATTTGAATAACTGGGCTCACAATTTCTGGTCATGTGCTTTGCCCACAGAACTAAATTGCCTGCCAGGGTAATAGAATCTAGGCTAGGGGTGGGAAACCTGCAGCCTTGAGGCCACATGTGGCCTTCCTAGGGTGAGGCCTTTTAACTGACCTTAAGTTTTATAGAACATATCATTTTATTAAGGGGATTTGTTCTGTGAAGTTTGGATTCAGTCAAAGGGCTGCACTTGGGGACCTAGAGGGTCACATGTGACCTTGAAGCTGCAGGTTCCCCAACTCTGGTCTAGGCCAAAACACTAGTGGAAGATACTCATTATCAACTCAGTCTACTGCAGGTGGGAAACAATGATCTCATTGAAACACATCCTGACTGATACTGAAGGAAGCCAAGAAACCACGCCAAGGGATTCTTGGATGGAAACTGGCATTTTCTAACATGGAGACAGAAGTGGAGACAATAACTGGAGAATTACATGATGAAACGTTATAAAATATTTACCACAATTCCAGGTCATTTAATCATTTACACTTTCTTGTTCCTTTTGGACTAGCTTAACAACGAATACCCAAGCTTCATTGTATTATCTTCAACTACAGTTATCTCTTCCACACTTCAGGGGTTAGGGGTTCAGCAACCCTGAATGATCTGGGAAAATTGAGTAAAATTTTTTGGCCCTCCCTTTGTACCAAAGAAGAAGTTTGAATTTTTTCTTTTTCTTTTATGGGGTGCTTATAATACCTTATTATAAAATTTGGGTTGATATTACACAATACTATATGTATATTTTATGCATTTCTGAGTTTCTAAACTTTTTCTGTTTTGTCTGCTGGCCTTTGTGTGCCATCTGTGGCTTCTGCAACCTCCCCCCCCCCCATACTGACCCACAATATATGGAAACTGAGATATATGGGGAAAGTCAGAAGGTGGAAGGAATAACTGTAGTAGAAATGAAAAACTCACCTCTCTGTGTTTGCACCACCCTTGAAATGTGCCAAAAGTAATTCGGAGAAAAGTGAGACTCGTATTTGATGAACTAAGTAACTGGAAAGTTGGATTGCCAGGATCTCCCTTCCCCTATGCATTCTTTACACAGCTGAGAAGATAAACACACTTAAGGTATCTGCTTCTGTGACCTTATCACCATTTCCCCTGCCCCATTCATCCCAGCTCAAAAAGCTTTAGTGGCTCCCTTTTGCTCCTATGTGCAGTGGGCAGCTAGGTGCTGCTGCAGGGGATAGAGCTCTGGGCTTAGAATCAGGAGGACTCATCTTCATGAGTTCAAATCCCACCTCAGACACTTACTAGCTGTGTGACCCTGGGCATGTCACCAACTGTAAAATGAATTGGAGAAGGAAATGGCAAACCACTCCATTATCTCTGCCAAGAAAACCCCAAATAGGGTCATGAAGAGTTGGACATGAATGAAACAATTGAGCAATAACCACATATTGCCTGTAGGATAAATACAAACTCAGCTTGACATCTATGACCTTCAGCAATCTCGCTCTGACCTACTCTTGTAGCCATATTTTAAGCCTTCAAACACTTTACATGCCAAAACAGAATGGCTTGTCTGCAAACTCTTCATTCCCTACCTTACCTCTGTGTATTTCCACAAGCTATACCCCATGACTAGAGTGCCCTCCTTTCCTCAGAATCCACCTCCTACTTCAGGCCCAGCTCAGGGGTCATCTCTACAAAGTCTTCTTTGTCTTCCCCTCTCCTTCCACTGTTAGTACTCTCCACCCCCTCCACATCATTTTGAATTTGTTTATCCATCCATTAACTCATTAATTCAACCATTTAATTAAAAGACAACTGGGTGGCCAAACGGATAAATTGTTGGCCTGAATTCCAATCCAGACTCAGATCTATGGAACCCAGAACAGGTCACTTGATCCTTAGTGACCTTATCTACAAAATGGGGATAATAATAGCACCTAAGCTATGTGGTTACTGTGGGGATAAAATGAGCTATCATGCACAAAGCACTTTGATTATTTATCTTAAAGCACTATATAATCACTCTATGATGTCATATAAACTAAAGTATTGAGTAAGTATATGAATGAGAGCTATCATGTTATATATCATGTTATAGAACATAAGCTTCTTGAGACCAGCCCCTATTTATTGTCTGCCTGTCTGTCTATCTACCAATCTATCTATCTGTCCATCTATCTGTCTGTCTATCTATCTATCTATCTATCTATCTATCTATCTATCTATCTATCTATCTATCTATCTATCTATCTATCTATC
>NW_027185889.1:20096762-20099162 GCF_028583685.1 Petaurus breviceps papuanus
ATCTATCTATCTATCTATCTATCTATCTATCTATCTATCTATCTATCATCTATCTACCCATCTGGCACAGTGTCTTACTCATAGTACATGTGATGAAGAAATGTTTGATTGATCAGACTTATCTGAATTATTTTTGTGTGTTTCCACATTTCCCCCACCTGAAACTTTAGCTGCCAACTGGATTTTTCAAGAATAAAAAATGAGCTGCAATCCAAATTGTCCACCTGTTCAGTGTATTAATTGCACTGTTTAAATAAAAATTTAATGGCTTCAATGAGTTCTTTCAGGCCCAAACCCACCATCGTTCCTTTATCAAGGTGGGAGTCAGTGGGAGAAAGAGAAAATAAATTCTTGTCAATTGAAAAAGAAACTTAAAAAAGAAAGAACCTTGGACTTGGCATAGAAATAACGAGTATTGGCTCGGCCGACGACTGGCCACTGTATCACGTTAGCTGAATAACTTGGCCTCTCTAAATGTTTATATCCTCATGTATAAAATGGGGGCAATGATCTTGGGCATCCTACAGCATCAGGTCACTGTGAGGTAAGTGAATCTCACCTCTGTGTGACCTTGGGCAAGTCACTTAGTCTGTTGGGTCTCAGTTTCCTTTTCTATAAAATGAAGGCTGCTGAGGTCTTTTCTAGCTCTAAATCTATAATCCTATGATTTACTTGCATGACCATGGGCAAATCACGTAACCATTCTCTACCTCAGTTTCCTCATCTGTAAAATGAAGGGTTTGGATTAAAATAGTCTGAAGACTCTTCCATGATCCTTAAGAAAGTACATGGTAATCTGTAAAATGATATACAAATGTTAGTTGTCGAGACTGTGTCAGTGGAAAACTATGAAATCTTGACTTGTTTTGGATTTATCTTGATGGGAGAGAAGGTTCTCAGAGACTGGACCTGTGAAAAACATGCTCTAATCAATCCTGCCACAGTATAGAGGTTTCAAGTAAGGGTCCAGTGATGATCTCCTAGGCTTCCATGTGAAAACCAGATAAGCTCAGGAAGACTGCTCATAGTCACTCACAAAGAGTCTGGAGGGGGTGAGACATGTGTCAGTGGATGAATTTCTCATGCACTAGATCCAGAAGGGACCTTAGCAGTCACTGAATGCAAACTCTTTATTTTTACATTTGAGGAGACCAAGATCCAGAAAGTTTAGGTCATATAAGTAATTAGTGGTAGAGCTAAGATTTAAATTCAGGCCCTTTGGTCCTGTATCATAGCACCTAGATCTTGAAGAAACCTCAGAGCTCATTTAGTCTAACCTGTTCATTTTACAAATGAAGGAACTGAGGCCCAGTAAGCATCAGCAAAGGGATTTGAATTGAAGTCCCCCATATGGCAGTCTAGTCTCCTCCATCCCTACATCACTATGGTTGTGAACCCTTAAAGTCTATCAGAAATGTCACCTTTACAAGGGGGTTGGAGATGGCATCACTGCTGAGCCAGAGAGAAAAACTGTTTCCTATACCATTGCAGGGTATAAACTGTGTGAGGTCTTTGGTGATGGGCTTAAGTTATTAAGAGATTATTTAAGGCTCCTCAGGCTTGGAAGGGCTTCCTGCTAACAGTATCCTTCTGGCTTTCACTGAATGCAGAAACACAAAAGAGGCTTGACTCAGTGGTTGCCTAATATTCCCTGTGCCAGAGAGAGTTGTTATGAAAGAAAGTGAAGAGCTTTTTAGAATTGTCAGGGCTTGTACCCGTCTGCCCCCTTCCAAGTTGGTGAGAGGGCTGAAGTCCCAGCAGGTCCCCAGGCGAGGGCCCCCACTAGCTTCCTCCCCCTGACACACACACACACACACACACACACACACACACACACAGAAAAGCTGTTGATTAAAGGTTAGCAATTTTTCTTTTCTTTCTTTCCCCATGCTTGTAATTCATTTAATGCAGGAAGTGGGCTGAGTTTGTCTTGTTCTTTCCAATTCAACTGTCAGAGAGCTTGCTTGCAAGCCTGCTCCCATCACCATAGCAACGAGAGGTGGTGACTGTAATAGGATCTCATGTGCCGTGTGTCAATAACATCACAGCATCTCCCTTGGTGACAGTTTGGGGAATAAGTTCCAGTTATAAAGGGGGTTGAAGGGGTGGGAGATGAACCAACTCATAGTTCCTTAGCATGGGACTGATTTGTAGGAAACACCTCCCAGTAAAATGTTATTACAATTGATACAGCACTTCTGACTTTCAAAGCTTTTATAGATGCACAAATAATATGTATGTATACATATACATATATGTACACACGTATATGTATATAGGAGAATGAAGGAGAGAGAGAGAGGAGGCGAAAGAGGAGAAGGAGGAGAGAGAGGGGAGAGGGGGAGAGAGAAAGAGAAGAAGAAGAAGAAGAAGAAGAAGAAGAAGAAGAAGAAGAAGAAG
>NW_027185889.1:20099172-20106139 GCF_028583685.1 Petaurus breviceps papuanus
AGAAGAAGAAGAAGAAGAAGAAGAAGAAGAAGAAGAAGAAGAAGAAGAAGAAGAGCACAGAGAGAGAGAGAGAGAGAGAGGAGAGAAGAGAGAAGAGGAGATAGAAAGAGAGAGTGAGCACAAATTATTTATTGTCTCCATCATTAGACTGTAAGGTCTTTGAGGACAGAGACAGTGATTTTGCCTTTGTTTGTATCACCAGAACTTAGAGCTTTGGTGCATATTAAATGCTTAAAAAGCACTTGTTGACTGACTAAATGGAAATAAGAAAGGGGGCCTCAAAACCAGGAGTACCTGGACTGAATTCCTGCCTTCGACACACACAGTCTGGATGTCCCTGGATGAGTCACTTTTGATCAAAGAAATGATGCGTACTGAGTAAGTAACTTAGTCAGTGTGGGAAATGATTATTTTAGACTCCTATTTTATTTAGACCATATTAGATCACTTATTTCCAATTAGTGCTATTCAGTTGAATATATTTAGTGCTACTCAGTTTCCATAGGGGCAGTAATTATTACTGTTGTGCTTGTCCACTGATAAACAGATAGTCAATCTGGTGAACCCATTTGCTTAACCAATGCCTGATGAGTAAATGACCAAGCTCAGTGTGGTGGAGGTGATTCAATGGTATGGAAAGATCCCAAGCTATTTTTGATTTTACTTCTACCCTTGTTATGTCTTTGCTAGGGAAATGGCTCCATGGCACTTTGCCAACTGGTCCCATGAGTATTTGACCAACGGAAGACCCTATCTGCAGGAGCTGCCTGAGAATCCATTCCCCAATCTATTGCCCAACATGAGGCCAATGAAAGACCATCAGCTCTGCTCATTTTTCGATATCCTCTATTGGCCAATTTGTCGCAAACACAAGATGAAGATTCTTCTGGAAGGTCAACCAATTACACATCTTACTTTGCCTCTTCTGTTACATCTGGGTACTCATCACTATAAAACTAAGACCTTAAAGAAAGAGGGATGATATGAGGTCCACTTCACTAGAGGGGGCCAGGGACCCTTTAATAAAGTGCTGTTGGCTCAGAGCTCTGCCTCAGTTTCTTTCATTATACAGTGCACAATTTTGGACCCCACATCAGTAAACACAACTATACCCTGATGTGCATCTGTGATGTGATCAAGACACTTTTTAGGTTTGGAGCTAGGTGGTACATTGGACCTTGGGCCTTTACCAGCTGTGCGTACCCAGACAAATCATTTAACCTCTGCTTGCCTCACTTTCCTCCACTGTAAAATGGGGATAATAATAGCTCCTACCTTTCAGGGCTGTTGTGAGAATCAAATAAAATAATGTTTGTAAAGTGCTTAACACAGTGCCTGGCACATAGTAGATATGTGAATGGGGACTGTACTATGTAAGTACCAGTTATTATCATCATTAATATTATTGAAAAAATCAGATTTCAATTAATGAAAATTCTGCACAAGATTGAGGGAACATGACACAGTAGACAGAGTTGATAGACATATCGTAGGTTTGAAAAAAACCTGAGAAATCACTGTCAAATCCTCTTATTTCACTCGTTTTCCTGATGATGATACTGTGGCACATGGATGTTAAGTGACTTGTCCAAGGCCACAAGCTTAGTAAGTGAAGGGGAGAAGAGAGTTTGGAGTCTGGAAACTCTGGGTTTACTTCCTCCTCTGCCCAGACAAGCTGCATCACCCTGGGCAAGTCACTGAACTTCTCACTTCCCAAGGCAACTCTGGAAGAAGATATGTTGCAGATCAGTTGCTGATAACTCATTGGTGGAGGAAGATTCCTCACTGGGACTTCCCTATGTCAACCTTAGACCTAAATAAAGGGAAGGAAGTCAGGAAATTTGGGTTCAAGACCTTGGCTTTGTGACTTATTAGCTATATGACCTTTCCTAAAATACTTACTTGATTTTTTCTGAACCCTTATTTTCTTCATCTGGAAAAATGTTCTATCAATCTCATGAGAGCTGAATAAGGTCCTATTAAGTTCAGAGTTTAAAGTTTACATATGTATACACACACATGCATATATATATATGCACACACAACACAATAAACATATGCCTCTATATGAAATATATAAATAAAAAATACACACATACACCTACACACGCACATATACACTTGCCATCTTGCTGTTGTTATCCAGTTGTGCCTGGCTCTTTCTGACACTTTTTGGTTTTTTCTTGGCAAAGATACTGGAGTGGTTGGCCATTTGCTTCTCCAGTTCATTCTACAAATGAGGAAACTAAGGCCAAGGTAAAGTGACTTGCCCAGGGTTACACAGCTAGTAAGTGTCTGAGACTGGTTTTGAACTTGGGTCCTCCTGACTCCTGGTCCAGTGCTCAATCTACGGTGCCACCTTGTTGCCCTGCATACATGCAAATTATACACACACATACACACAACTTATCAGAGACTTATACATACATTTATATTTATACAAAAGGGCTTTACAATCTATAAACTATTATGTAATTCTAAAGTATTATTATAGTTGTGTACTGTACTATATTATGAAGAATAGCATAGGATAATGGAGAAAGGGCTGGCTTGTGAGTCCAGAGTTCATATTCTCCCTCTGGCCTCCAAGAGTTAAGACACCCTTAGAGTGATTCTCTCTAGAGAGGCAGGTCCCACTGGCTACAAAGGTCCAGATAAGTTATGGCTCACCCTTTTGTGGTCTTAGGGAAGAGCTCCTCACACCGTTAAAATCACAAGTCCAGACATTCCTGCCCCTTCCCTCTTGACAACTTCTTCTCAGGGGACTATCACAAACAGAAATGTATTTGATATGCCTGAGCTTGTAAGAGAGCCAGCATATGCAATATTATTCTGATTTTGGAGATGAGGAAGCAGGCTCAGGTTGGTTAGATTCCAATCAAATTTAGGAAACATTAATTAAGCACCTGCTACACAGCAAGTAGGGAGCCAGAATACTTTAAGGGTTAGAGAGCCTGTCTCAGAGTCAGGAAGACCTTAGTTCCATTCTGGCCCCTTATTTACATAAAGTGTGTGACCCTAGGAAGGTGACTTAATGTTTCAGCACCTCAGGCATATCCCTGGGGCTGTGTTCAGTTGTTTTTGTCATGTCTCACTCTTCATGGCCCATTTGGGATTTGCTTGGCAGAGATACTGAAGTGGTTTATAATTTTTTTCTCCAGTTCATTTTGCAGATTAGGAAATAGAAGCCAAGAGAGTTAAGTGACTTGCCCAGGGTCACACAGCTAGTAAGGGTCTGAGGCCAGATTTGAACTCAGGAAGAAGAGTTTTCTTGACATGCTATCCACTATGGCACCACCTACCTTTCCTCTAAGCGGCAGAGCAGGCACTGAATTGTGTTAATGGAGGGATTTACTTGTGTGAAATTTCCTTTACCACTTAAACCACAGGTCTGATTAAACCAGCCAATTATGTGCTGGACAATGGGGATGCAAACCCAAAAGAACAACAAAACCAAACACCAAAACGCAAACAGCTTCTGTCCTCAAGGTGCTTATGTTCTCCTGGCACTCACTCTACTGTCAATAATAGTAGTGGGACTAGAAATCAGGTGTCTTTTTACTCCCAACCCTAAATTAATTTTATTCTTTTTCAAATTACCACTGACCTACGATAAAACATTCAATCCCTCTGTGACACCCTCTGTGAAGATGGGGTAGGAATTAGATGACCGAAGTGACCATCAAGAAATATGACTTTCAAACAACTCACTAGCCCTGTTGTTTTTTTTTAAGGGGAGATGGAATGTTCTTTGGATCACATTTGATTTATATTTAGAAGCAAACATAATTTAAATCAAAATGAACCTCTCAAAAATCTATGGAGAAGAGTCCCAATTTAAAATCCATTTGCATTTGGTCTCCCATATGAAATCAAGTTAGCTCCAGAAAAGTTTTGATCTTCTAATTTTTCTTTTAATTCTTATAATATACAACTGGAACATTTTTAAATGGCACCCTGAAACACGAATGCAATGTGGAATAAATTAAGTTTAGATTATGCAAATTAAGTATTCCCTTGCTTAGAAAAGAAGCAATGATGTGAATGACGTGGTATCACTAGGAATATATGAGAAGATTCTACTCTTCTAGAAAGAGGTGGAGTAATGCATGAAACCATGGGAAAATTTCTCTTGGCAGTAAAGCTCTGTATTATTTGATCTTTAAGAATCCCCCTGGGATTCCAGGGGCAACATCCCCCAAACAAACTTTCATCTGGCATTTGCTTGAACCCCTACCAGCTTCTGACCCAGGTTCATTTCCAGGGATTATGAAGGGAATTAAGTGTCTTCTATTTTGGGATAGCATCCTATATGGAGCCAAATCCTGCATTCTGTCCTAGGAAGAAGTGAACACTTCATTACCAAATACTATATTTGGCGGCTCTCTCCAAGCTTACTTTCACTTTCTTAAGACATTTCAGGGATGGAATTAATATGTTATTCACCAAATTAAGGAAAAATGTTTTGTGCAGTTCCCTTTCGAACTGAACCACCAGTAATCCAACAAAGACTTAGTCACATGCTTCTATTACATAATTGGGAACCTTCCTATGTGTAAAAGTAGATTCATGAGACTTAAGTACAGAGTAAAATTGACAAATTCACCAAAAGCATTTATAGTTAATTTTTACAGACACAAAGATTCAAAACTGTAGATGAATTGTGACAGCATGAGTGATCCCCCCATAATTTTGCCATTTGATATACCCGAAGGGCTACTGACATCTAAGAACTTCCCAAGTTGTTAATTAACTGCCAATGAACTAGCATTCATACACACTTTACAAATATTATATCAGTTTATCATAACAACAGCTGCGAAGGGGGTGCTATTATTATCCCCATTTTATAAATGAGGAAACTGAGGCAGATCTCAAAACCAGGTCTTCTGACCAAGTCTTGTGCTTTTTTCAACAAACTGCAATACTTCCCTAGTGTAGCAGATAGAGCATAAAGCCTGGAGTCAGGAAGTATCTTCTTTAATTCATTCTGGTCTCAGAAACTTACTTGCTGTGGGACCCTGGGTAAGTCACTTAACCCTGTTTGTCTTAGTTTCCTCATCTGTAAAATGAGCTCTAGAAGAAAATGGTAAATGACTTCAGTATCTTTGCCAAGAAAATCACTAATGGGGCCATGGAGTGTTGGTCATGACTGAAATGACTGAACAACAACTTATCCCTTACTGAAATTTGAATCTCCTTTATAACATCCTGCATAAGTGGTCATCTGACCTCTGTAGGAGGACCTCCAGCGATGGGGAAATCCATGCATAAAATCTTGGTGCTGGAGAGGACCTTAGGGACCATCTAGTCGAATTCCTTTATTTTACAGATTAGGAACCTAAGGCCTTAATTGGTGAACTCATTTGCCCAACCTCACAAAGTTAGTTCAAGATAAGGTCAGAAAGTGAAAGCCAGTCTTGTGATGCCTACACAAGGTTTCTTTTTATTATACATCACAGTCTCCACCAATCATATTGTCCTACAAACTTTATACCCTGAACCCTACTTGTAATAGGGAATTTGAGAGGAAGTACACAGATGATGGACTCTGGTTTACGTTGTAATTTTCTTAATTGTAGGTACTTAGGTTCCTTTTAAAGATCAAGTCTTTTCTATTTCTACATTTTCTTGATTCTGATTCATTTCTCTATCCGTGGGAAATATATACACACATATGTATATGTAAATGTATATGTGGGTGTATATATACATATGTGTATATATTATATATAGTATATGAAGTTTACTTGTAAAATTGTTTAACAAGTCTCCTGTAACTTGAATCCCAAAAGAGAACTCTATTTTTTATATTCTTTTGTGGTTTTCCTTGACTATCAAAAATAGCATGTCTCTATGATTGCTTTCTTAGTTGAGTTTTTCCCCATAAAATTTTATTAGTTTTATATAGAATGCATGCTAGCTGTAATTGAGTGCCAAAGGACTATTTAAAAACACCTTTCTTTTGAATGTTTATTGCACATGATGACATTTTAAAACCTCACATGAAAATTATGTTTCAGAGTTGGAACGTAGATTAGTTATTATCTTGGAAGTAAACCTGTAGTCTCAAAATTTATGCCTATGAAACATAAGCTTTGGTGGGTCCCAACACACTAAATGAATAAATGAGTGAATGGAAAATATTTAGGTACCTACTCTGGCAGGTACTGTGCTAAGCACTAGGGATATAAAGAAAGGCAAAGGAGAGTCTCTAAAAGGGAAACATTTATACTCCTTAAGGAGCTTATATTCCAACAAGAGATTTCACACGCACTCTAGCTAGAATCTATACAGCTTACCTATACATACATACACACACAGATATGGGGTAATGCCAGGGAATTGTAGCTTTTGGTCAACATGGTCCCAAGGACTTTGAATGGATGTCTAAAGCAATAGATTATCATGCTCTTTTAAGAGGGGATGGTAACGTTGATTTATTTACTGGTCCCAGATCAAGATGTGAGAACATGAGGGGGGAAATGCTTGGTGATGGGGAAGATGGCTGGGCTGGCTTCAGTTTCCTGGTGGATGAGGTGAGGCTCTTCTGGGATTTGTTAGATTTAGTGGGTTAGTTGGATTTGTATCACTTAACAATCAGGACACTTCTGCCCTAGTGAAGAGTTCTAAAGGAGAAGGTGTTAACTGTAACAGAGAGGGGAGTCAGGAACTCATGTTAAGAATGGCTGTGTATTGGGGCGGCTAAGTGGCATAGTGAATACAGCACCAGCCTTGGAGTCAGGAGGACCTGAGTTCAAATCTGGCCTCAGACACTTAACACAAAACTAGCTGTGTGACCTTAAGCAAGTCACTTAACCCCAACTGCCCTACCTTACCTGCTCCAAAAAGCAAAAGAAGAAGAAGAAGAAGAAGAAGAAGAAGAAGAAGAAGAAGAAGAAGAAGAAGAAGAAGAAGAAGAAGAAGAAGAAGGAGGAGGAGGAGGAGGAGGAGGAGGAGGAGGAGG
>NW_027185889.1:20106539-20115219 GCF_028583685.1 Petaurus breviceps papuanus
AAGAAGAAGAAGAAGAAGAAGAAGAAGAAGAAGAAGAAGAAGAAGAATGGCTGTGTATGTAGAAGCCCTGGACAGACTGAATGTCTACATCTCAACACTCCAGCTGATTTTAGAAAAGGGGCAGCTATGTGGCACAGTGGATAGATTGCTATACCTGGAGTAAGGAAGACTTATCTTCCTGAGTTGAAATCTGACTTCTGACACTTACTATGTGACCCTGGGTAACTTACCCATGCTTGCCTCAGTTTTCTCTACTGTAAAACAAGGTGAAGAAGGAAATAGCAAAGATCTGCAGTATATTTGCCAAGAAAACCCCAAATGGGGTCATAGAGAGTTGAACACTACTGAAATGACTGAACAACAACAAAATCAATAAGCTTGCTATAGCAAAATATGTTTTAGTCTAAGCAGTTCTGGAAGGCTTTCTACTAAACTGTAGAGAGTTTATAAGCTCTTCAAAGATCCTTGAAGAATTTAGGTGTGCATTCATTTTTGTATTAGGGGAGTATGTTATACTATATAGAGTGCTGCAAGATGTGGGTTTCAATCTTACCTCAGACACTTTCTAGCCATGTGACCATAAGCAACTCCACTCTCAGAGATTCATCTCCTCAGTTTACAGATGGGTTCTTGGAAAGGGCGTTCCCATATCCTGCCATCTTGTATATGCAATTGGTAATTGAGGAGTAGAGCTTGGTGGGCATGAAGAGCCAGAGTGAAGAAAAAGATCCCAGTGAACGGGATGGGTCACATTCTTTATGCAAGGGCTTTGTGAAACTGGAATCAGGGGTGCATGTGGCTGCTGTGTGCTGGCACTTAAGAGAAAAATGAGTGGGAAATGTAATAATTACCATCACCTAGAGATGCTAGTGTGCCAGTTAAAGAGTGCGACTAACAGCAAATGTGTTGCTATGTCCCCTGGGGAGAAAAAATGGGTTCACTTTTGAGAGGATGCTGTCAAGAAGCAGGAAAACCCACCAGCTGAGACAGTTCCATTTAGCCATATGCTTCATCACCATCATCACCATCATCATCATCACCACCACCATCATCGTCATCATGGAGTCTTCTTTTTTTCAAATTAAATTTTATGTTTATTTTTTAGTTTACATCATTCCTTTCCACAAGATTTCGAGTTACAAATTTCTCCCCATCTTTCCCCTACCCACCTCCCCAAAACAGTGATCCCACTGATGATGGAGTTTTCTATATCAGCAACAAGGCACCCTGAGGGAGATTGGAGGTATTTGCCAGGTGAGTCAAATAACCATCATCATTTCCACCACCACTTTCCCTCCGATCTGAAAGGAGACGGGCTAAGACTCTGACTGCAATAGCCTTGGGAACAGCAGGACTCCCCAGATCAGCCCCTGCAGTCATTACCCAGGGAAGCAATGGAGTGGAGAAGGGGCCAGCTATACCCCTAAGACTTCTATCCAAAAGGCAAGTAAGTCAGATGAGGTAAAGCAACGGGGTACCTAGAAAGAGATAAGATACAGGTAGGTCAAGCCACCATTACTACCTCCCCTTGGACTCCAAAGGAGATAGTTCAGGGCCCTAAAATCGAGAGCCTTGGGAATTGCAGTGCCTTCCAGACCATCAGACCTGCTTCCAGTTTGGACCCCAAAACCATTATTGGGGGGAAACACTGTAGAGTAGAGGCCCACTTTTCTTACCCCACCAACACCAACTGTTGACTGTTACCAATAGACAAATTAAGTCCCAGAGCATTGACAGTGTGAGTACCCCCTAGACTACCTGCCCTATTTACACTCTAATTCTAGTAGTCATTATGTAAGGGAACAACCCACCTCTTCCTGCCTCCTTCCCCAAGAGAATGTGACCTGGGGAATATTTTTGTGGGTGCCACAGCCCTATCCACTAAAGACTCAGAAAAAATATTTTTTTGCCACCAAAATCCTTGTTAAATGATTAAGTTATCACAAATGGATTTTGTTTCATCAGTGGAAATGACATCCTTGACTTGTCACCCCTGGATTCAGGGCCTCATCATCTCATGCCTTGACTAATGCAATAGTCTTTTGGTTCTGCCTGCCACAGGTATTTTCCCACTCCAGTCCATCCTCCTCTCAGACATTAAAATGATCTGCCTAAAGTGAAGGTCTGACCATTTAACCCCATGCCCCTTACACTCAGTAAATTTCAGTGGCTCCTATTACCTCCAGGATCAAACATTAAATCCTCTGTTTTGCACTCAAAGCCCTTTATAACCTGGCCACACCCTACCTTTATTATGCCTTACATCCTCCAATATAGTCTGCCATCTAGCAATATTGACCTCATTGATACGCCTTGAAAAAGACACACTACATCTTCTGACTCAGAATATTTTCAGTGACTGCTTCCCATAACTATAATGCTCTCCCTCCTCATCTCTGCTTCATGGCTTCTTCCAAGTACCAGTTAAAATCCCACTTTCCATAAGAAGCCGTTCCCATTTCCCCTTAATTCTAGAGTGTTCCTTCTGTTGATACTTCCCAATTTAACCTGTAAATAGCTCATTTGTAGACAATTCTTTGCACATTGTCTTTACCTATTAGGCAGTGAGCTCCTTGAGAGCACGGGCTATCCTTTGTCTTTCTTTGTATTCTAGTGCTTAGCACAGTGCCTGGCACATAGTCAATGCTTATTCACTTACTATTCGGCCTGTATGACTTGCCCATGTGCTCCCATATGCCCTGCAGACCCACAGAATCATCATAGCTGGTCCACAGAACATACTGTGGCTTTTCCTTTATTTCTCTTGAAATTGAAAGGAAGCCTGTGAAACAGAATCATAAATTACAGAACCTGAGAATTGTAAGAGTCCTTGGTGACCATCCAAGCTAAATCCATACACAAAAGAAATTCACACCCAGCAAATGTTTGTCCAGATTCTGCTTTCATAAAAACCTTCAAGGAAGGGAGAGCTCACCACCTGCCAGTGGCCATCTACTCTACTTTGGTTTAGTTTTCATTGTTAAGAAGTATTTCCTGACATGAAGCCTAAAGTTGCCTCTTTGCAACTTCTCCCCCAATACTCTTGGGCCAAATAGAACAGGTCTGATCCCTCCTCCATCTGAGAGCTATTAAAAGAACTAAAGAAAGCCTTGAATCTTTTTTTTTCTTCAGGCTAAAGAAAACCCAATACTCACATGCTAAAATAACTTCACCATTCTAATAAAGCAATGTTATCCCTTCAACTTGCCGTATGACTAGTCCTCCTTTTCTTTGGCTCATATCTTTCACAGGATTATAGATCAAGAGTTCTGAGGGACCTAAAGGCATTCTAGTCTAACTCTGAGTTCATGAATGAGGAAACTGAGGCCCAAGGATGTTATGAAATTTACCTAAGATCATATAGGTAGTAAGTGCCAGAGACAGGCTTTGAGCCACTTTCCCAACTTCCTTCATGGTATCATACCGTATCTGAATGACAATGAAGTACTTTGTTCTCCTTCAGGATTCCCTGTCTGTAGCATGGTGAGGGCTGTAAATGCCCAAACATCTGTTTATTGCCCTCTGTGGGATGGATATTTTCAGTTCTGTGGAGTCTCCTATGGTCCATGTTTCAGAGATGATACGGATGATAATATTATGATTCCCTTTCCCTTTCTTTAACCTGCCTGACTTTACTTGCCTCCAAATCCAATCCTGCCTCCAGTCTTCTACTTTAGTGACTGAGTTATCCACCCTTGAATCCTTGATTTACAAGGTCTTTTTGTCATTCTCAACTTGGAGCTTCATCTCTGGATAACTCCTGTTGTTGTTTAGTCATTTTAGTTGTGTCCAACCCATTGTGACTCCATTTGGGGTGTTCTTGGCAAAGATACTGGAGTGGTTTTCCATTTCCTTCTCCAGATCATTTCATTTAACAGGGTTAAGTTAGATTTGCACAGGATCACAAAGCGAGGAAGTTTCTGAGTCTGGATTTGAACTCAGATCTTCCTGATTCCAGGTCTGATGCTCTATCCACTGAACCACCCAACTGCCCCACGTTAACTCTTACTCTCTGACTTTTCCATTCCTGCTACTAGACTGCTTGCTGATCATTTCCAAGAAAGCTATAAAATCCAGATGACTTCCTTCACTCATGAGATATAATCCCAGCAAAGTGTTCGCTTCTGGTATACTATCCTACTGAGTTACTCTATGGACACCCTGTCACGTTTTCTACAGAGACTTTTAACAAGTCTTTCTCTTTCAAAGCCAACTTTCTTTAAAAATGTTATCTACCAGGAACACAAATACGTTATTTGTGGATCTGTGAATTAGCTCAACCATTCTGGAAAATAATCTGAAAACACAGTAGGGCTGTAAAGTGAGGAACTATGGAGGTGTAACATAGGCTATACTATCAGATTTAATAGCTTTGTGGGTGAGTTTTACTAAACTGGGTTTTTTTTTTGCTCTTTTTTCCCCTACTTTATTAGAAGGAATTTAGCTTTGTTGATGGGGAAGGAAGGCATAGTGGGAAATGAAAGTAATGTAAAAATCAAATATTTCAGTAAATTTAAAAAAGTAAAACCTGTATACACCAGAGGTACAAACTCATATGACCACAAGATATTTGCATTTGGCTGAATGAGATTAAAATGTATTGGGGAATGTTTAACAAAATAAAAATACAGCATACTATTCTGTTGTTGTTTTCCAGTTGCTTCAGTTGTGTTTTTCTTGGCAGAGAAAATGGAATGTTTTGCTATTTACTTCTCCAGGTCATTTTACAGATGAGAAAACTGAGGCAAATAAGATTAAATGACTTGTCCAGGGTGAGGCTGGATCAGAAAGTTGAGTCTTCCTGATTCCAAGTCCACTGTTCTATCCACTATACTACCTAACTGCCCACAATATCACATTGACTATGTTAATTTGTGCTTTTCCAAATCATTATATTCAGGGCCAGATGGAATTGACCTTGCAGTCAATATGCAGCCCATAGGCATTTATTTCTATTGGACTTTGATATCATTGGTCCACACCAGGGGTGGGGAACCTGTGGCCTCGAGGCCACATGTGATCCTCTAGGTCCTCAAATGCTGCCCTTTGACTGAACCCAAATTTCACAGAATAAGTCTCCCTAATAAAAGTATTATTTCTGTAAAACTTGGACTCAAAAGTCAAAAGAACTGCACCCCACCCTTAGTCCACACCATGCACTTCTCTTTCTGAGCCACCCAGTCTCCCATCCCTTGCTATCTGATCTTTGCTCCCCCAATTCTATTGAAGAACCCTCTTTACTGAGGTCCCTGACCTCCCAACCAATCCACATATTTTCACCAAGTGATTTAGCCCTCTACTTCACTGAAAAGATTGAAGCAATCCAAAGGGATTCCTTCAGCTCCCCTTAAATGCTCAAAAATGTCTCGATAGTATTACTCACTGTCTTATCTTTCTCTTCTTTTAAGCAGAAAGTAGCATCCTTACTACCTGCTACAGTTAATCCCTCTAATTCTACCATGGATCCCACTCACTCACAAGTATTCCAAGACTTTGCTTCTGCAATCATCCTTCTTATGCAACTTAAATCTCCATGTCCTCATGGCTCCTTCCCATCTTCCCACAGACATGTTGAGATCTGTTTAATCCTAAAATAGCAATCCATAGTTCCTTCTACCACATCCAACTACCAACAAATCTCTTCCCTTATTCATTACCAGCCTTCTTGAAAAATTTGTTTACACCTGGTCCCTAAATTTTTCACCATATACTCTTTCCTTAACTCCTTCCTATCGGGATTCTGCCCTTCTCACTCAATGAAAACTAATCCCTCAAAGGTCACCAATGCCAAATCCCTCATCCTTTCCTCAGCCTTTTTCCTTCTTGATTTCTCTCAAACATCTGCAATTTTTGGTTATCTATTATTCCTTGATACTCTCTCTTCCCAAGGATTTAGGTACACCACAGTCTTTTTTGTCATAAGAATTTGTTTCTTTTTTTACTTTTGCCAGTTACTAGTCGTCTTCCCAACTTATTGATATAGTATTCCCTTCTTTTGGGAAAATACTCTCCTCTTTGGCAAACTGCATTTACTCCTATGCCTTCATCTATCCTTTCCACGTAGATGACTCCAAAGTCTACAGCTCTATCCCTGTACTTGTTTTCAAACTTCAGATCTGTACCTTTTAGCTGCTTATAAGATATCACTACCTGGATATACCACTAGCACATAATGATTGAGAACAATCAGTAGAAAATGCTAGAGGATACAAGATGTGACTATACATTTCCAAATTTGCAGATTGAGTTCTTCTGTAGCGGTTTACAAGAGTAACCTTGGGCATGACACTTAATGTTTCCTAGTCTCAGTTTTCTTATATTAAAAGGGAATAATCATAGTACCTATCTTCCATGGTTGTTGTGAGAAGTGAGACATTTATAAAGCACTTTGCAAACCCTACAACACTAAGTAAATGTGGGCTATTGTTACTGTCATTTTTGTTGTCCTGCCAACATATTCTATACTTTCCCATTTTGTTAAAGTGGGACCCTCTCCCTGGAATGCCCTCCTTCCCCTCCTTACCTGTTGAATTTCCTACCATTCCTTAAAGATCAAGTGAAATGCTACCTCCTAAACCTTTCCCTTGCCAACTGGTAGTGACCTTTTCCTTTTTGACCTTGCATGGCGATTTGTACCCTTCTGATGCACTTACTACATTTTTCTATTATAGGTACTATTTTCTTATTGTATATTTTCTGTTATACCTATTTCTATTATACTTCTGTGTTGTATCCCATTAATAAATTGCAAGGTCCCTGATGGTAGTGGTCATGGTGTTATATAAGCTTAGTATTTCCCTGTGGCTTTTCAGTGCTTTGAGCATTGCAGGTTTTAGAGAGGCATCTGTTACTTTGAACAGAGTTAAGCTAAGTAATTTGCCTTGAATCAGAAAACTAATAAGCTTTCAATTCAATCCACTCCAATCTGACTCTTGTTTTTAATATGAGAGAGTGTAGGGGTCTCAACTTAAAAAATTCATAACTATATTAAAACATAAAGGGTTTCTTTTGCAATCCTACTTATTTTATTTTGTGCATCAAAATATGGAATTCTTCCATGTGTTACAATTCTTCTTTATAACCTGATGTCTAATGTGAAAGTATTTGCATATCCTATACATGATTGCATGCTGCCATGGGGGAGGGGGGGAGGAGAGGGAAGGTAAGAAAGTTTGAAACTCAAGGGACTATGGAACTGTAAACTAAAAGTAAACAAACAAATTAATAAAGACGAAAAAGAAAAAAAAACCAGAAAAAAATGGAATTCTAAGAAGGGATAATTCCAGCCAGCTACCAAAGGGGTCCAGGACACAGAAAAGGTTAAGAGCCCATCCTCCAGGTAAATGCTTCAATTTAAATTTTTTAAAGTTTCCCATTCATAGGCTTCCTCATATGGGTATTCACCTTATAGCTAGATGCTGCAGAGAGAGGGATAATTAGCATTTTCCATGCTCCTTTATAAAATCCTACCCCCCCACTCCCCAATTCAGCTTGCTGAAAATACATAGTAAGCAACTGGAGAAACAAAGTAATATGCATGTTTGATCAATGTCAGGCAAAAAATAAATAAATATTTAAGAGGCTCTAGAACCATGTTTCCATAAATGTCTGTTGCCAACTCAACAGAATTCTCAAGAGTTGCTATAATAACTAAGACTCTTATCAGGACTCAATAGTATGCTGTTGTCTTTGATGTTTAACTTAACAAATATTATTATCTTGTCCAGGTTACTCATCTCAGTCTAGAGCCTAGTGTTAATGAAGTTAAGGTGGTATGCTCAACACTACAAACTGATCATTAAAATACCATCTGACATGTCTATTGTGCTTTAAAATGCTCTGTATATACACATTACCTCATTGGATTCTCACAGCAGTCCTTTGATGCTATTATTACACCCATTTTATAGACATGGAGTAGTTAAGTAGCTTGAAAAAAGAATACAAAGTGTCTCAGGCAGTTGGAACCCAGGTATTTTCTACCTAACATCTAGGCCTCCCTCTTGGAAGTCCCACGACTGAAGGCTGGACCCCATTCTCATTCAGCTATGTTACAGACACCACTTCTATAAGTCATAAAAAGGGACTGGGAAAAAATGGTTCCATGGGAATCTGTGAACAAACAAATGAAAATAATGATGGCCAATTTCATATAAGGAAAGTGCATTGTGTTCTCAATGTTAGAGGAAGGATGAAATGAGATCCCAAACTCTCAGGCTTCATTCTGGAGGTTAAAAAAGAAGCCCCACAATTTCCGAAACCTACTTTTGAGTTTTTCATGTGACTGTAATATCACCAAAATTATTCAGCCCTTAAGTCATTGTGTGTGCACATGATGGGCATACAAAGCCATCTCCAGTTGTCCTGATCTTTATCTTGTCATTGGACCCAAATGATTCTGGAGGAGAGAGTGAGGCTAGTGACTTTGCACAGCCCTCATTCACAAGCATCCAATTCACTTGTAAGTCATGATATCTGTTTTCTAATGTCATGGTTCTCTTTGAGAATGAAGGACAAACAACAACCCCTGAGTAGCAGTAGCTGCCCCACTGGGGACCAGCGCCAGTTCCACTTGGGCATTGCGACTCTTTCCTTCCTTCCTTCCTCCCTCTCTCCCTCCCTCCCTCTCTTCTTTCCTTCCTTCCTTCCTTCCTTCCTTCCTTCCTTCCTTCCTTCCTTC
>NW_027185889.1:20115229-20124562 GCF_028583685.1 Petaurus breviceps papuanus
TCCTTCCTTCCTTCCTTCCTTCCTTCCTTCCTTCCTTCCTTCCTTCCCTCTTCTCTTTCCTCTCCCTCTGTCTACATAATGAATCATACCCTTAACTGTGGGTACTCTGCCAAAAGGAATACAAATTTTGATAGCTGAATTCTAACAAGATATCTTGGGATTCGCAGGCTAGATTTCTTTTTTATGGACAGGCCTTAAACCCAAATCACTCCAGCTCTCACTGACTGGACAACAACAGGTCCTAGCCAGTCTCACTTGGTCATTGTTTGGATTCTGATGGTTCAGAGCCAGTGTGAGTGTTAATAACAATTATTTCTGTTTTGGCCAGAAACCCTGAGGGTCTTCCCCTCCCAGGTTGATTTTTTTGACTAGGTAAAAGAGGCCATCCTTTGTCTCATTTCTTACCTAGCCTTAATCACTGAATGGACATTGCTTCAGACAAATTGAGACCTGGGGAAGACCTTACCTTTAATAGGGCTATCTCCAATGATCCTGATCTGTGTATTACCACTGGACCCAGATGACTCTGGAGGAGAAAGTGAGGCTGGCGACTCTGCACAGCCCTCCCTCACTTAAATCCAATTCACTTGCAAGTCATGGCACCACCTTCCTGATGTCACAGTCTTCTTTGAGAATGAAGGACAAACAGCACCAACCTCTCTGTGTGTGTATGCATACACATATACATACACATTATATATACATATACACATATGTGTACACATACATATATATATACACAGAAATTTGGTATAATTGCAGGTCACAGATGGTCAAATAGATGATACCTATTTAGAGGCAGCATGAGGCAGTAGAAAAAAAGATGACTTTGGACTCTGAGGTCCTGGGTTCAAATTATAATTCTTTTACTTATTATCTATGTATTCTTGTGCAAATTAATTCATGTCCATGGGCCTCCATTTCCTTGTTTGGAAAATGAGGGGATGACACCAGTGTCTGAAGTCCCTTTCAATTCTAAATCTATGATCCTGTGAGGTAGGTGATTTACTGTTGATTAGGGCACTGCTTAAATAGGATAAAAAGCCCAGTTAATCTCCTACACAGTATCTTTCTTTGGTTGGACAATGGGGAGGAAGGTATAAGTGAGAAACTGGAATGATAGGTGCTAGTGTGCAGAAAGAATGGAGTCATTTTTGAGACAGAGACAGTGAGAGAGAGGGAGAGGAGGAGAGAAAAGAGAGAGGTAGGAGGGAAATGGAGGGAGAGAGAGAGTGAATGTGAGAAAGGAAGGGAGTGGGAGAGAGAAAGAGAGGGAAAGGGAGAGAGAACACACTATTAAAAGTCTTGTCAGTAAATGGTACTTTACAATAAGCTAAAAAGGCAGCCAGACAGTTTCGTACATGTACAAAGAGATAAAATTGGACTGATCTTTGTACATGGTGTCACTACTATAAAGGCAAAATAGAAGACAGGAAATAATGATAACTTTCTTGAATCACTCAAGACAATGTAGAAAGGATAAAAAAACACCAGGAAACTTCCCTTAATAGTTATCTATTTATTTCTTCATGGAATAATTCTAGAAATTCATTGTCAAGTTGTCAGGGGCACATCTTCTAGGCTCCAAGCACTTGGGCTTTGGGGGACTCCATCCAGATAATGTACATCTTGATGTAACGATGTAACTCAGATGGCTAGATCCCTGCTAGAGACATTTACTTCCTAGGAAAAGCCCTTTCAGCAGTTGGCAGCGTGGGGTACTAGAAAGACCCTTGACTGAATGAATGACCACCGGATGGGCAAGAAAAAGACCTTGTTGGTATATTTGGCTTTGCCAATGTGCCAATGAATAAAAAAATGAATCCCAAAGTTAAAGAGTTTCCAGATGTCACCTAATTCACTCCATATCTGCCCTAGAACAAATTCTACTTCATCTCTTAGAAGGTTTAGAGGTCCTTCAGTGATATGGAAATCATAAAAGTATTGTTAGTTAGTCAATAAACATTTATTAAGTGCTTATAGTTTTCCAGGAACTATACTAAATGCTGGGGATACAGTGAAAGGCAAAAACAGTCTCTGATCTAAGGGAGAATTGATCGACTCAGAGATTTCTGACGTGCAGCCCATGGACTTGGTTTTAAATAATGATATTTAATAATTTAAATAATTGTATTTAAGTACATTTTGCTTCCTTTGTAACCTTGTATATTTTATTTCATGAATTTAAAAACAACATTCTGATAAGGAGTCCATAGGCTTCAGCCAACTGACAGAGGAGTTTGTTTTTTGGCTGTTGTTGTTGAGTCATTTTGTAGTCATATTCAACTCTTTGTGACAGCATTTTGGGTTTTCCTGGCAAAGATACAAGAGCGGTTTGCCATTTCCTTCTCCAGTTCATTTGACAGATGAGGAACTGAGGCAAACAGAGTTAAGTGACTTGCCCAGGTTCACACAGCTACTAAGTGTCTGAGGCCAGATTTTACCCCAGGAAGATGATATTTGGGATAACTGAAGACAGCATTCCATTTCCCCCATAAAACTACTTCTTCGTGCTAAATATCCTATACCAGGGCTCATATGGCATGGTCTTCAGTCCTTTGATCATCCAGGATGCCTTCCTTTGGGAGTCAATTTTTTTCCTGATCCTGACAAATTTCAATCTTTCTGGGTCTCAGATTCTTCCCCTGTAAAATTAGAGTTGAACTAGATAATATCTTGGTTCCCTTTCTATCTCTAAATCCTGTGATTCTGAAACTCTTCCTCTTGGACCTTTCTTTTCTTCATCTCTAAAATGAGGGTGGTGGACCATCAGATGTTTGAAGCAGTATGGAAAAATGGAAAGAGTACTGCATTGGGTCAAAGGGTATGGGTTTAAATCCCATCTCTGTCACTGACTACTCATGTGACCTTGGGCAAATTACCTTCTGGTCTTAGTATTCTCATCTGCAAAATTAGCAGGTTGGATGTGAGAGCCTCTAAGTCCATGATCTTGTCATGTAATGATCTCTACATCTCATAGTTCTAAGCTGTGGTGATTCCTTTGTCTTCTTATCTAAAAAAGAAAGTGTGAGTAGATGGAGGCCCAACAAACTTTCTAGTAGACCCAGCATTGTCTTATTCTTCCACCAGAAAAGAAGGAGAATTTAAGTGAGGCATAAGTTGTGATGGAAACTTCCAGTCATAAACAAATAAACAAACAAACTCAGACAAATGATTACAACCTACAATCCATATTGTCAATGCTTGCTGTAAAGATTTGTGATTTCTTGAAACTGGAAACTGCAACTTTTTCTGAGCAACATTAATCCTCTGAGGCACCCTGAGCAAGCCTACAGGCAAACTCCCACCTCAGTACACAGAATAATTGGCCTGTAAAATACCATGTTGAGATTGAGATGCTGAATATGAGGGGGAAGGTTTCATGTGGGAGCAAGCCCACACTGGAAGCCCTGGGAGAGATGGAAAAACAATTCAATTTCTTTCTTAGTTTCTTTTAACTTACCTAATACATAGATACTTTCCCTCCTTACTCTTGATTCTTTTTTTTAATCTGTCATCAGCAATTCTGATACTTTCATTAAAAAAAAAGTTTGGGACCAGAATTAGCAACCCATCCCCAAACCCCCAAAACCCAAAATATTGATAAGATGCATAGTGGCCAAAATGGGAAAGAGGGTACCTTTATCACCCTCTATTTCATCACATCCTGCCTGGAGAAGAGCATATATTCAGGACAATAGATTTTAGGTAAGAGGGAAACCCACTCTACAGATCATCATTCTAAACTGACCTTCCTACCATTCCTCATACTGGACACTTGTTCTACCTTCATACCTTTGAAATGGCTGTCACCCATTCCAGAAATGTACACCCTCCTATTATCTACCATTAGAATTCTTCTTCTTTCAAAACCAAGTTTAGGTACCACTTTCTGCGGGATGCCTTTCTGTATCCCTCTAGATAGATGCCTTCCTCAAAATTGTCCTTGTATCTATTCTGTATCAACATCTCCATCTACATTTATCCATAGACAAAGACTGTTCCTTTCTTATTACCACATCTTCATCACCTAGTACAGTGCCTGTCACATAGTGGTGGTGGTAGTAGTGTGGTAGTGGTAGTGGTAGTAGTAGTAAAGTGGTGGTGGTGATAGTAGTAGTAGTAGTATAGTATTACTCTTAGTAGTATAGTAGTAATTGTAGCATAGTAGCAGTAGTAATAGTAACAATGTTGGTTGTGGTAGTAGTAGTAGTATAGTAGTAATTGTAGTATAGTAGTAGTAGTAGTAATAGTAATCAGTATTTGTTTGTTATATCATTTCATTCTCAAAACAACCCTATGAGGCAGGTATTTATTTTTGTCCCCATTTACAGTGCCAAGGATAGGTTTCTTCAAACCATGTTATAGGAGCTCAGCTCCTAATGTGGGGGAAAGTAAGGCATATATTCATCTCCCTGAAGGTCTTCCAATTAGAAGAAAATCTGTTTGATCAAAGAGAGCAGAAATAAGGTCAGGAGATGGAATCTAAAGGGAGGCATATTTCTGCTCAATGTAAAGAAATACTACTTAACAACTTAAAAACCTGAACTGAATTGTTGGCAGTGGGTGAGCTGCCTGTCACTAGAGGTATTCAAGAAATTGTATTATCATTTATGGAAGAGGACCCAGGAAGAGGATCTATAGTGAGGTGTTCTTAACTTAGGGGTGGTGAATCTAATTTAAAAAAATGTTCATGACTGTATTTCAATGCAATTGATTTCTTTTGCAATTCTAAGTATTTTATTTTATATATTTGCAAGGATTATTCTGCTAGGGAGTTCATAGCACTGACACAACAAATATTAAGAATCCTTTCATTTGAAGTTGGCAGTTACCTCTGAAGTCTCTTCCAACTCTGACATTTTAGGCATTTTGATTATTGTTTGTTGTTCAGTCATTTCAGTTGTATCTAACTCTTCATGACTCTATTTGGGATTTTCTTGAAAAAGATGCTAGAGTGCTTTGCCATTTACTTCCTTCTCTCCCTCCCCCACCCCATTTTACAAATGAGGAAGCGGAGGCAATAAGGTTAAGTGACTTACCCAGGTCACAGAGCTAGTAAGTGTCTGAGGATGGATTTGAACTTAGGTCTTCCTGACTCCAGACCCTCTGTGCCACCTAGCTACCCTAGGCACTTTGATATCCATCAATAAGGGAAAGTTTAAAAACACAAAGCAAAGAAAAAAATATCGTTGCAAACGGTTACAGGGAAATCAATGAATGAAAGGTTTTGTAAAAGGTTTACCCATGAAGGCACCAGAGATAATAGCCTTATCTCAGAAATAGAAATGTTTTTTCCTTTGGAGTTCAGTGCCTAGAAACAACCAATCAGTCAATAATAATTGTTATTTGCAAAGCATATTAAGGCTTTGAAAAGCACTTTTCTCACTCTTTGAGGGAGATTGTGGAAGCATCAGTAGTGCCAATATATACATGAGGAACCTGAAGGTCAGAGAAATTAAGAGAGTGGCTTGCCCAAGATTGCACATGACAGATTTTTTTTTCAGGGCTGGAAGAAACTTCAGTGTTCACCCAATCACTCTAGGAGAAGGCTAAGAACCTCTCCACAACAATTACAATGAGAGATCATCCACTCTTTGCTTAAAAAGCTTTTGTGAGGCAGGAGCCCATTATCTCCAGAGGCAACCCATTCCACTTTGGGAAAGCTCTAATTGGTAAGAAGCTTTTCATAACATCAATCCTAAATTTATTGTTGCTCAGTAGTACCTGACTCTTCCTGACCCCATCTGGGTTTTCTTGGCAAAGATACTGCAGTGGTTCGCCATTTCCTTCTGCAGCTCATTTGACAGATAAGGAAACTGAAGCAAACATGGTTAAGTGACTTGGCCAGGATCACACAGTTAGTGAGGGTCTGAGGGCAGATTTGAACTTAAGAAGATAGTCTTCCTGATTGGGGCAGCACCACCAGCTGCCCCAAGACTAAATTAGACTTTTTGAAAGCAATTTCTGCCCAAGGCTCTAGGTTATTACCTTTGGGATGAAGCAGAACAAAGCTAGTCCAGGTCCCAGTCAAAGCCCCTTAGGGAACTTGGGCAAAGGTCAAAGTTTCCAGGAAGGTCTCCTAGTTCTAAATTCATAACTTTTTTCACTAAACCACACATGCCTTGTAAAGAATAGCTTCCAACTTGGTGGCTTCAACAGTTTGGGCTGGAGCACTTGGGCAATGGAAGTCTTGAAGACCTACTCACCAGCAGTGGGGGCACTTTCTATGGTTATTTTCAGAGATCACTTCATGTCAGTGGATACTGATGCAGACTTTTCCCTCTGACCACAGAGGCTGCTTCCTTCTTTAAAACCACATTTTATAAAACCAAGTCTTTACTGCATCAGAGGATCATAGACTTAGAGCTGGAAGGGTCTTTGGAGGCCACTTGAGTCAAACCTTTTATTTTACAGATGAGGAAACTGAGGCTCAGAGAGTTTCAAAGATTTGCTAAAGTGACCCCAGTACATTTCAGAGCCCCAACATGAATCTAAATTTTCTGCTTCCTAATGGCGTGCTCTTTACATTGTACCTAGGTCTTGGTATTCTCTCCCTGGTCAGATTTTTCAGTATGTATTTATCCATTTATGGGCTGTCTTATGATAGTAGACCATAAGCTCCTTGAAGGCAGGGCCCATGTTGTGCCTTGTCTTCATATTCCCAGGTCCTAGCACAGTGGGATGTTTAACCAATCAATTGGGCAGCTAGATATGGTAGTAGATAGAATGCCAGGCCTGGAGTCAGGAAGACTGTCTTCCTCTGAGTTGAAATCTGGTCTCAGACAGTTACTTGCTAGGTCACCTTGGGCAAATAACTTCACCCTGTTTGCCTCAGTTTCCTCATCTGGGAAATGAGCTAGAGAAGGAGATGGCAAACCACTACAGTATCTTTGCCAAGAGAACCCCAAATGGGGTCATAAAGAATCAGCTATGACTGAACAACAGTAATCAATCAGTCAATCAATAAACATTTTTTAAACACCTATTATGCACTAGTCACTGTTCTAAGTACACTTTTTTTAAAAGACAAAAGACAAAACCTGCCCTCAGATTCTAATAGCTAGTTATTGAATTGGATTAAGTGACTACTTCACAAGATCATAGATTAATAATGATAGTAACAACAATAATAGACAGATAGTATTTATCGAATACTTGAAGGTTAGCAAAGTGCTTTACATATATTTTGATCCTCCCAACAACCCTGGGAAAGAAGCAATATGCGTATCCTCATTTCATAGATGAGGAAACAGGTTGAGAGACAAGTGGGTTGCTCATGGTCACACAGCTAAGTATCGGAAGCAGGTTTTAAACTCAAGTCTTCCTGTCTCCAAGTCTTACATTTATTATTCAAGCTTATGACTGCACTAAAACTTTTGGGATGCCCTGTATAGCATCAGAAGTGACATTAGAGGGGTGTGTGGAGCAGTGAATAGAGCACCGGCCCTGGAGTAAGGAGGACCTGAGTGCAAATCCACTCTCAGATACTTAACACTTACTAGCTATGTGACCTTAGGCAAGTCACTTAACCCCAAATGCCCTGCCTTTCCTCCTCCAAAATAAAAAAAAAAGAAGTGACATTAGAGGTCTGGTCCAACCCTCTCATTTTATATACAAGGAAAGTGAGACATGAGGAGATTAAGTGATTTGCCCAAGATATAACAAGTAGAGAGCAGCAGGGCTAAGATCTGAACCCAGGTGGTTTGGCTTCAAACCTAGTCTTCTTTCCACTCTACCACACTTGATTCTGTCAAATCCAATTATCTGGAAGTTTTTCCTCAGAGTTTTGCCCCACCCCCACCCCCACCCCCAAACTACTTTTAAGTACCTGAAAACACGCTGTAGAAGAAACTGAATTGGGTTCGGGGAAGGTAGAAAATTCTATAATTTCTGTCTCCATTTGGCTGGATGGCCCTTGGGCAAGTAAGTCACTTAATCTCTCCCTATTTGTCTCCTCATCTATATAAAAAAAAATACCTACTACTTTCTTGCCTCCTAGGATTAATTAGCTAAAATCTATGTGTTGGCTGAAGATTGGAACAGTCTCTGGAAACAGGTAAGCTCAGACCCTAGCGCTCCATCCACAGGCTTGCCATGAAAGGAAACGTCACTAAGAGCCTGCTGAAGTGTAACGCTTGGTGACCACAAGCGCACCATGCACAAGTTGCCTGGAGGGGAGGGAGCCTCCAATCGTCTCTTCTTTCTATTCTCCTGGCATGTTTCTGTTCAGGTCTAGAGTTAGGGTAAGCCATGATGGAGTGCTTGAACGAGGTGGCCAAAATCCAGGCCATTTCTGTTCCGCTCGAATGGGTTCAAATAAATCTTCATCACTTGATTTGCTCATCTGATTCTTTCTCACTCCAGCATCAGCTAGCAACCCGGTATCAGGCGATGTTCCCTGACCAACTAGATGGACCAAGGTCAAGAGATCATAGAAGCCTGCGTCTAGACCCAGAATGGATCCCAGAAGCCTTCTCGGCCAACCCCCTCATTTTACAGAGAAGGAAACTGAGGCAGGACAAGTGACCTGCCCAAGGTCACACACATAGTAGACTCTTCACTGACCCCATTATTTCTACTTGAGACAGAACTTTCAGCTGAACTTTGTTGCCATCCACAAGAAGTTCCTAGTAGGTGACCTATAAATGGTTACAATACATCCAATAAGGTTCATAAGCATTTATCACATGCCTTCTATGGTGTAGGCAGTATACTAGGTACTGGAGATGCAAAGAAAAGCCAGTCTCTGTCCTCAAGGAGTTTGCAATCTAACAGAACAACATATGAGCAGCTGCATAAGAAGGATGTATAAGATATATGTATATGTATTTATTTATTTTAAAGCAATTGGGGTTAAGTAACTTGCTCAAGGTTACACGGCCAGTTATTATTTCTGGGTGTGGTGCTGAGTATCTGAGCCCGGATTTGATCCAGGTCATCCCGACACTGGAGCCGATGCTCTTACTCGCTGAGCCACCTGGCCGCCCCCCCCCCTTTTTTTGTATATGTATTTATGAAAACGTATATGATAAATTTCAGGAAATCTCAGAGGGAAGTACTAGCACTGGAAGAAAGGGCTAGGAGAGACTTCTGCATAAGGCAGGATTTGAACTGAATCTATTTGAGATAAAGCAGAGAATGGACAGTCCTTCTAACCAAGATGATCACCTGTGTGGCCTTGGGCAAATTACTTAACCTCTTCTCTTTCCTTATCTATAAACCAAGGTAATTGGATTAGATATGGGCTGTGTGTGTGTGTGTGTGTGTGTGTGTGTGTGTGTGTGTGAGAGAGAGAGAGAGAGAGAGAGAGAGAGAGAGAGAGAGAGAGAG
>NW_027185889.1:20124662-20166966 GCF_028583685.1 Petaurus breviceps papuanus
GAGGGAGAGAGAGGGAGAGGGAGAGGGAGAGAGAGAGAGAGAGAGAGAGAGAGAGAGAGAGAGAGAGAGAGAGAGAGAGAGAGAGAGAGAGAGAGAGAGAGAGGAGAGAATATCTCTGTCAGTCTGGTGAAGCCTATGGATCCCTTCTTGTAATAAAGTTTTTAAATGAATACACAGACAGGATTACACAGAAAACAAATTTTATTGAAATGCAGTTGCCAAAATATATTTTTGGAAAATTTCATGAATCCTTAAGAACGCCTAGACTAGATGATTTCAGATTTCTCTTCCCACTCTAAACCTCTGATCTTGTCACTCTCCAAGGTCTCAGTTTCCTCACTTACAAAAAATAAGGGTGATGGATTATATAACTGTCAAGGTCCCTTCTAGCTGTAGAGGAATCAATCAATCAATAAACATTTATTAAGTGCTTACTGTGTGCCAGGCACTGCGTTGAGCACTGGAGATACAATGATCCTATGATTTACAAAACCCAAAGCTCCGAATTCTTTTGCTCTCAGGGGGTGGGATGGGCAGGCTGTGTCAATAATGGGGCTAAGAAGGGCACCTGTTCTGCTAGCAGGCACCAATTTGTCACACGACTCACCTAAAGTTTCTTTTGCCAGGTAAGCTTCACTTCCTCAGGCTCAGAGAATTATAAATCTGGAGCTTGAAGAGACCTCAGAGGTCAGCTAGTTCCCTCCCTTCACCAATTTATGGAGGGGGGAATTGAAGATCAGAGAAGTAACAGACTGGTCCACAGTCATACAGGGGGTTAATGGCAGAGCTGGGATTCTGAGCTCCATCCAGAATGAGCTCAGGGTCCTTTCTTACAAAGGAAGTGTCCTGATTTTCCCCTTAATTAGTTCTATGATTTCTCCTTATCCTTGAATTTTTTCTACTTCACGATCCCCTCATTTTCCCCAGGCTACAGCAGAGATCAAGTGTCCTTGGCACATAGCAACTCTCCGGGACTTTTCTATTTGGTCAAGTCCAGAGATGTAAAACCATTCACTCAGTGAAGGGGCTCTCACTCAGAGTGAGAGAGTGGTGACCTTCCAGTGGCATCATTATTGTTTTTGGTGGCCCTTCATTCTCAGAGAGGACCAGTGACATCAGGAAGGTGATGTCGTAATTTGTAAGTGAACTGAAGGGAGGCAGAGCCATGCACACTCATCAGTCTCACTCTCTCCTCCATAGTCATTGGAGGCCAGTGGCAAGACATAGGTGAAGATGCCTGCCAATGGCCCTGTATACAGTCTGGTAGTATGGTAATCTTCTAAGGGGCTATCAGAGCCCAGCCTACCCCTGTGGGAAAGGTAAGAGGGGAGGCACTATGGGAAGTCTTGCCTCTGACTAAAGCTTCCTTCACCAACACTGAGGGTGCTGCTGTTTCCTGAGTCACCTTTGTATCCTTGAAATAAAATAATCTTGCTGCTAACCACAGCTGGTCTTCTTGCTTTCCTGAGAACCTTAGGACACATAAACACCCGTTCAGCTGATCTGGACCCCACATACCTGCATTAAGTAAGCCATTTTCAGTCTCTGGATGAATTTTATGCTTCCAGGTGATGCTATTTTGGAGCTACATAGGATGTTCCAAAAGTCTGAGAAATCTCAAGCTGTTAACAGCTATCAAAATATCACTAGAACTTTGGGGACACCTGCACAAGGACCACTCCCTTGTCATATACGGATGGAGGGAAGAAGAGTATGATGAGCCTGGGATTCTGAAAAGAACACTGGCTTTGGATTCAGAGGACCTGGGTTCAGATGTCACCTCTGCCACGTATTTTCTGTGTGGCATCGGGTGAATCACCAGACTTTTGGGGGCCTCGGTACCCTCATCTGTCACATGGGGGGGTCATCTCTAATTCTATGACCTTATGATCCTGTAAAGACTCTGTTAATCTACCAAACTCTTAATATATAAACTCCTTGAGGGAAAGCATCTTCCTGAGTTCAAATCTGGCTTTGGAAACTAGTTGTGTGATCTTGGACAAGTCCCTTAACCTTGTTTGCCTCAGTTTCTTCATCTGTAAAATGAAATGGAGAAGGAAATGGAAAAACACTCCAGTATCTTTGCCAAGAAAATTCCAAATGGAATCAGGAAGAGTTGGGCATGACTGAAACAGCTAAGCAATAATAAATATCTATTTTATATCTTAGCAGAATTCCTGACTGGAGAATGCACTCAGCACATGCTTACGAAGTGGCTGACCAAATAGATCTATAATCTCATGTTAAAATTTAGACCCCAGTGCCCACGAAGTGCCTGGCACATAGTTTGCTCTTATTTATTGGTTAATTGATAAATCTATAATCCTATGTTAAGTTGGTCCATTTACTTTCTAATTTTGCCCATATTATCTTGAATGAAAATTATGGGCAATATGATTCAGAAGTTACAAGAAAGACATCATTCGAGAAATGCTGGACTTTAAGAGGAGGTGAGCTGGTCAATATATATGGAATAAGAGAGAAGAGTTGGGAAGTCTGAGTGCAATCTTGTTGCCAATAAAATATTTAAAAGAAGGGCAGCTAAGTTGTTCTGGGGATGGAGCACCGGCCCTGGAGTCAGGAGGACCTGAGTTCAAATCCAGCTTCAGACACTTATTAGCTGTGTGACCCTGGGCAAGTCATTAACCCAAACTGCCTCAAAAAAAGTTTAAAAGAACTAAATGTAAACCTCTAGCATACATCTTGCATAGACATTCATAGGAAAAGAAGGGTAAGAATTCTACAGAATGGGAAGAGGTGGATTGATTAAGGCTAGCACTGTTGGGAGGAATGACCTTTAAGGCAATCCCACAACCATTGAAGAATTGTGTATATTCTGTGCACTTTGCCTCAGTACACATTGCTTAGAGGCTACATCAAAATACCATGGTGCCTCCAGCTTGTTCAGTGAAAGGCAGTGTGGTAACCTGGGACTAGCACTTGACTTGAGGTCCAGTAAGGTCAAGTTTAAATCTTACCTTTAACAGTACCTAGCTGTGTGACATTAGGTGAGTTAAGTAACCCTTCTTAGACCCTTAATTTCCTTGTCTGTAAAATGGGGACAATGACAACAGCTGTATTATGCACCTCACAGAATTGTTATGCGGAACAAAAGAGATCATCCTTGTGCTTTGAAAAACCTTAAAGCATTAGAGAAATGTCCATAATTTGTTAACTACCCCTTAACATTTACATTTTGCAGATTCAAATGGCATGGTATATAGTACCTTCTCCATCCTAGAGACCTGTTAAAATGCAGTACTCAGAGCTGAAAATGGTGCTCCAGTAGGATCTGACCACAGTAGACTACAAGGCATCTCTTACCATCGCTCTCATTTTAGACATTAAGCCTTTCTTTGTGTAACCCAAGTTAAATGAACATTTTGTCTTGCTGTGTTAGGCTTATAAGACAGTGGATTATTGGTTGATTGGTTGAGATTGTAGTCTACTAGCACTCTCCATTCTGATCTTTGTCCCATGATGTATTGCTTAGGCTTGCTTCTCCAATCTTATACAATTTATCTGCTCCAAAAATAAAACTAACTCCACAAATATAAAATGTGTCAACAGACATTGACTTTTCTAAAAAGCAGCTGGGGGTCTTGGTGACTGGAAGTTCAATATGTATTAGGAGGCTGAGGTGACGGCCCAAACAACTAAAGCAAATTTGGGCTGTGTTACAAGGAACAGAGCTTCCAGGACCTGGGAGGAGATATTCTCACTGTACTCTGCCTCTGTCAGATCCATTCTGAATACCCCAGTTTAAGAAGGCTATTGATAAATTGAAACAAGTCAAAAGAAGGGTAACCAGGATGGTAATGGGAGACCATCACATATGCAGACTGATTAAAGAAGTCAGGGATGCTTAGCCTGGAGAAAGGAAAACTCAGCTGGGATTTGATAGCTGCCTTCAGGCATCTGAATGGCTAAGGTGGTAGAGAGCTTTAGACTTGTTCTATTTGCCTTCATAGGGCAGAACCAGGAGAAGAGTACAAGGAGGTCAGTTTGGATTTGATTTCGGGAAACAACAACATTCTAATAAATCATTCCAGCTCTTTAGCAGTGGAAGAGGCTGCATAGAGAGGTGATCTTTAACCGGGAGTTGGGTGGTCATTTGTGATGTGTGTTACGATGGGGATTCTTTCCCTGGGAATGAATTGGACTAATAGCTACTAAGGTCCTTTCCAAATTTCAAATTCTCCGTTCCGATGATCTTATGAACCCAAATGGAGGTATGAATGCCTGAGAGTCCATAAATTTCATTCTGCAGTTAAGATGACAAACCACCCCACTAGGCTATATACTCCTTCAGACTGGACTCCATAATGATCACCTTCCTCCCACTTCCTTAACTTCATCAGGAAACTTATCATCCTTGGAAATTTCATGAGCCCTGATGCTCCCACTCATCAGACACCTCTGTACCCCTGACTGGAGGAAGGAACAAAGAACTCCCCCCAAGTCTTCATTTGAAGAGGGCATCCAGATCAACCATCTTTTCATTTCCCACATGGCCACATTCCTATAGATTGAGCTCCATCATGATCATATTAGCACCTGTACATTCTCTCATCTTTTCCTTTAGAGTATTGGTTTTCCCCTTAGATTGTAAGCTCCTTGAGGGCAGGGACTCTCTTATTATGTTTGCATCTTCAGCACTTCGAATAGCACTTAGCACATAGTGAGCACTTAATAAATGTTTATTGAATGAATAAGGGCTGACTTGGCTCTCCTGAGAAAAAAGATCATCATGCCTTCCATTATTGTAAAACACTCTCCTTAATATTTAGCTGAAAGTTTTCATTAGACATAGTTCATTTCTCCCTGCTGTACTATCTTCTGAGACTGTAAATTATCCCATTACTTCATTTAGATGGGAAGATATTTATTTTCTGTGATGATCTCTCTCCCTGCCCCCCCCCCACTTTCTCTTTCCTTCTTTCCTCAGCTGCATAAAGTTAACTTCCTCAGTGGCAAATTAAGGACAGATTACAAGTAGACTGGGAACCAGGTCCCATCACCACAGGAGACCTCCCATTCAGCCTCCTGCTGTTTCTCAGTAGAGGGATACAGCTGCAATTCCAGCCCGGTTAGCTCTCTCTCTGTCTCTCTGTCTCTGTCTGTCTGTCTCTCTCTGTCTCTGTCTCTGTTTCTGTCTCTGTTTCTCTCTCCTCCCCTCTCTCCCCCCCTCCCCACCTCTCTCTCTCCCTCCCTCTCTCTCTCTCTCTTTCACCCCCTCCCCCTCCTCGGGAGGAGTCTATCTCCCTTTGGGGTTACTCAGACTCTGCTCCTGAGCTTTGCAGAAAGTCTCCTCTCTTCCCTGCCTCCCCCTTCCTCACCCCAGCTGCTTCCATTCTCCCTCCTACATTGTGGCCAGCAAATGACTGAACTCACTGGCTGCCTCTCTTTCCAGCAGTGCCTGTGGGTTTCCATGGAAACAGAGGATGGTGGTGGGAGCCACCTCGCTGAACAACCACCGGTGTTGGGACTGGGAGGAGGAGGTGACATGTGGGCCTCCTGGAAGACTTTGGAATGGGGGTAATTTTGAATCCCAGGTGAAGAGTGGGGGAGAGAGAGCTTGGGAGTGGGAAGGAGACTTTGGAAGAAAGAAAGCAAGGTAGAAAGAGAATGAAAGATACATTTGTAGGTGGAGATGAACTTTCAGGAAGGAAAAACATGGTTAGAAGAAAGTAACTTAAGAAAGGAAGCTACAGTAAAGCTGTGGAAGAAGGATTAGGAAGGAAATTATGATGATTGTGATGGGTCCTTCAAAAGAATGTTGAGGTCATGGATCTGTGATTCCACCGTAGGAGTCACCTGGGGATGAACAGAGCATTGGAGTGAGACTCAGACCTGAATTCAAATCCTGCATCAGACACTTCCTGTGTAACATGGGGTAAATCATGCAACCACTCTCTGCCTCAATTTCCTCATTAGTCAAATAAAAGAGTTGGATTCTATGGCCTTTAAGGGAGGATGCTCCAGCTCTAAGTCTGTGATTTTATCATTCTAAGCTACATAACCCCTGTGAGTCTCAGTTTTATCATCTGTTAAATGAGGAATTGGAGACAAGGGCTTTGGAGGACCATTCTACCTTGGAGTCAATGTCATGGTCCTCTTCAAGGATGAAGGACGACCCCCCTGCCAACACACACAATCATAGATTTAGACTTGAGAGGGACTTTAGAGGTTCTCAGGTCAAGCACCCTCACTTTATAGATGAGGATAACGAGAGTGAAGGAGTGACCTGACTATGGTCATATGGGTGGTAATTATCAAAGTCAGTGATGATATGAACCCAGTTCTGTTGACTCCAAAGCCATTGTTCTTCATGCTGGACTATACTTGAGTCTAATCCACCTCCCCCTTAGCATTTATAGTGCTCTTTAAGGGTTATAAAGCACTTTACCTGTGTTACTGCATTTGATCCCTACAATAACTTTATCAGGTAGGTGGTATTAGTATTATACAGATGAGAAAACTGGGTCCCAGAGCATCACACAGCTAATAAGTGCCTGTGGTAGAATTTGAAAATGAGTCTTTCCAAATCTGAGTCCAGTGCTCTCCCCATCAAGCCAGGTTGCCTCCAGATTCTGTGATCCCTTCTGAAGGTGGATGGGGCTTGTGTTCTCTCCACTGAGGCCGAGGATGGTATTAGAGAGAAGAATTTGAACAGCACTTGGGCAATGAGGATAACACAATTTTTGGTTTACTTCTTCCCAAACTCCAGCTAAAGTTCTTACAACATTTTGTAAATTACCCTCCTGGTTCAGCTTACTTCATTTTGAATCACCTCATACAAGTCTTTCCAGGCACTCCTGGATTCTTCACATTTGCCACTTTTTAAAGGACAATAACATCACATTACATTCCTAAACTACAATTTCCCTAGTCATTGGGCACCCACTTCATTTCCAAATCTTTATGCAAGGCATTTGTAAGAGAAACAAAATAATGTTCCAGGTTCATCTCTGAAGATGTGTTAACATGTAACTTGTTATACCCTAAGGACCACAGGATCTTTCCATCTGATTTGCAGTTGAAACCTCCCATGTGTTGGCTCCCCATTGTGAACTCCTGGAAAGTAGAGGCTCTTCCCTTTTTTATTTGTATCCCCAATGCTCAGCACAGTGCTCTGTAAACAGTAAGGGCTTCATAAATGCTTTATGCATTCATTCATTCAATACCCTTTTTAGAGTAAGTATGCTAATAATAATTGTAATAAAAATGATGATCGATAATGATGATAACTCACATTTATGTTTTATATTCTTTATATTTTAGTATCTTATCTGATTCTTATAGAAACCTATGGGCTAGAAGGTCTCTTCCTATTTCATCCTACTGAAAAGTTGTGTCTCCAGTTACCTCCCCATAGGTCCTCAGATGTATGGGCACAGCATTTAGTCTTTCTGACCCTCAAGTTTTTCATTTGCAAAATGAAGAGGGGATCTAGAAACATGTTCAGGGGACTTGGGACCATACTATGCAAGCATCATTTGAAGCATCTGGGAATGATTAGTCTGGAGAAAGAAGACTTAGGGGGAAAATGATCCTGATCTTAAAATATCTGAGAGGTTCCCATGGAGAAGAGTGCTTGGCTCCAGATTTGGAAGCAAAGCTCGCAGCCTACATGGGATTAAAGATTGAGAAATCTTCTCTAGGAAACAGAAACCAGCCCTCACATTTTTTTCAGATGTGGCCAGAAGGGTCCTCAAAGGCCAGTTAGTCTGACTCCCTCATTATATGGATTCAAGGCCCAGGGACAGTAGCAGAGGGGGAACCTGAGCCTACCTTGATTGAGTCTAAGCCACCTGTCTCCTTCACAGTCACTAACAGTATGTAGAAAGGGTTCTGGCAAAACAGCATGTCCCTAGACCACAGAAACCAAAAGTGGTGTCTGTTAATTTTCATGCTGTGTCTTTAAAAGCATCAGAGCTGGGGGTGGAGAGCAGGATCCACTTGGCACAGATGCAGCAGCTATTACTGTCTGTGGCAGATATATCACTTGTCTCTGCTTTCTTGCCCTGGGCTTTTAAGTTGAGTTTGGACCAAGACTGGAGTAGGACCCTTGATGCCTTTTTTATGGGCTTAAAATTTATTTTTAAAATCCTCCACTGGCCCTCCTCCTACCTCTTCTCGCCCTGGTGATGGGAGTAAGAATAAACATACTTGCTTGTTCCTGGATGGGATGATAGAATGGTGGCCATACCTAGGTTTAAGCAAAGGCTCCCACAATGCCTAGGTGGGATGGTGGGCTATTCTCTTTACTTTGCAGGATCCCAACTATCCTCATGTCTACAGTGGGAACAATAAGACATATCCAGATGACTTTGTTAGATCACAGATTTGGAGGTCAAATTAATAAGCATTAAAGTAGGCACTACACTAAGCGTCAGGCATGGTGCTAAATAAGTGCTGGATGTACAAAGAAAGGCAACGATAGTACCTGCTCTCAAGGAGCTTCCAATCTAAAGGGATTGAGCCAGCAAGGGAGAGACAGGGAAAACAACTTTGTATAAATAAGACATATACAGGGCATATTGGGGGGGGGGCATAGTCTCAGGGGAAAGGCACTAACATTAATGAGGACTGGGAAAACCTTGCAGAAGTTAAAAATATAATTTAGAAATGGTCATTTCATCCAATCTCACAGGGCTGCTGGGAGGAAAGCATTTTGACTCAAAAAAAAGATAGAAATGTAAGCAATTCAATTGAGCAAGTGTTAATTAAACCTCTACTATGTGCCAAGGTGCCATGCTAGGTTCTGGGGTACAAAGACAGGCTATGCCTATTTATTATTATTATTTTAAGCAATTGGGGTTAAGTAACTTGCTCAAGGTTACACGGCCTGGTGTTTCTGGGTGGGTGCTAAGTGTATGAGCCCGGATTCGATCCCCAGGTCATCCCGACACTGGAGCCGGTGCTCTTACTCGCTGTGCTACCTGGCCGCCTCTGTGCCTATTTATTATAAAGGTTTCTTTTCTTTTCCTTCTTGCTCAGTGGGGGAGGGAAGGTGGGAGGGACAGAAAAGAAATGTTTCATAATTGGAAAAATATTTTAAAATTATTAATAGGAAAGAAAAAAAGTCTTTGACTTCCATAAGCTTACATTCTAGAGGGAGGGAGGAGTAGGAAGAACAGAACAGAAAAAATATGCATGCAGATAACATATATACATGTGTTTATGCATACATATATCCATGAGCAATGTGTACACATGAATCTGCTGTATGAATATTTATAGGTACATGTGCATGTATACCTCAACATAATAAATGATTAAATACTAATGCAATATTAAATATTAATAATTTAATATTATTAATATAATATAATTAATATAATTATATTATATTAATTATAAATAAATATAATTAAAACAATGTACAAACATGTATTGATTCATTAATATATGAATATATACACAAAATGTATATGTTGATATATGCATATATTATTTTAAATGAATAAATACATACAAAATTTTATCCATTTTAGTTATGCACGCATGTATACATATATGCATGTGATCAAATATATATGTATATACAATACATATACACATACACACATTCCTACATACATACATACATACACACATACATACATATATCACATGTCCAGCCAGATCTTTCATTGTATGGGTACAGGGAGCTCCTGAAGGTAATGCTCTCTCTCCATCCAGGTTACAACCTTCTCTGTTACAATGATAGTGAGCTAAGACAGGGGTTCTCAAACTTTTTGGTCTCTGGACTCCTTTACACTCTCAAAATGATTGATGATACTCCCTCCTTCCTAAGATTTTTTTTTTGTTTATAAAGGTTATATTATCAATATTTACCATATTAGAAATTAAAACATAAAAACTTGTAAGCTCATTTGAAATAATAACAAATACATTATATATTAAGATATTTTTGTGAAAAAACCTATGTTTTCCAAAATAAAAATATTAATAAAAAGAACGGTACTGTTGTATATGTTTTTGCAAATCTCTTTAGTGTCTGGCTTAATACAAGACAGCTGGATCCCTATAGCTTCTTATCTAATCTGTTCTGATGTTATTTTGTTTGAAATATATGAAGAAAATCTGACTTCACACAGATATGTAGTTGGAAAAGGGAGGATTATTTTAATAGACAAAGAATGAATAAATATGAAAATAGTTTTGACCTCATGACCCTTAGGGTCTTAGAGAACATCAGGGTTGCCTTGGTGACATTTTAAGAAGACTACTGGTGGGATTTCTCCAAAGTCAAACAACTGATATATAAGGCAAGACTTGAATATAGGTCCTCCTAACCCTACTCCCAGCCCCCTATCCACCACATCACCCTGGGTCTCATACAAAATAGATATGAAGTAGCTTCAAAGAGTATTATTTTGATCATACAGCTTGGAATCCTAGACAGAGGCCCATTCTGGTATAGAGGACCAATGGACAAAAGCCACTTAAATTCTTAGGTTTTAGTAATTTCAACACATATGAAATCTTATGGTGAGTCCTGGAAGGGATGTTAGAGCCCACTGAGTCCCATGGTCTCATTTTACAGATAAGAAAACTGAAGCCAGCAAGGTGGTATTGCTTGGCCAGTTACTAGTGTCACAATTAGGATTTGAATTCAGGTTTGTCATTCCCTATACAACAGAGAGGTGTCATACACCAAAGTGCCTCTGGAACCAGATTAAAATAGGAGTGGGAAATATCTAACAAAATAAATGAGAATACAATAAAAAATAGATTATGTTAATGGGTGGTCTTCTCAGTCCACTGCCCCTAGCCCACAGGGATTCTTATGTAAGGTTTGGTGGTTGCCATTTCTATTTGAGTTTGACACCCAGAATCTACTTTATGCTTCCTCTCACTCCTTCCCACTCTAAGCTGTCGAATGGTTGCTTATCTGCATTATTTGGTTATGACAATTCCCTACACTAATGAAACCATAGATCTGGACCAAAAAAGCCACAAATCAAACCCAAGGTTTAGGGAAGTAACATCAATTCCCACCATCCAGTGATTAGCTGAGGCACCACTGTTGGGTTCTCAAGGTCTGATTATAGCCATTTGGCATGTGCTGGTTCCCTGGGCCATAGAAAGGCCTTATGTCTTATGAGCCAGGGTCAACACAGCAGTGCTAAGAGAATCCCTGACACTGCAAGCAACCACTAATTGCACTCCTGACACCGTCCCAGAAACCTGGATGCCAAATGGCATTCTCAGACTTCTGAGGACATCACTGATGTTGACTTTCCAACCACAGGGCTCTACCAATTGACATCTAGAAAGATCAACTTAAATTTCATTTTATCTATTTCTTCCTACCTCCCTCTCCCTCCCTGCCCCCCACAGTAATAATCTAGGATCCAGGAAGAATTAGAACACAAATATGTCAAATAACAGTGGAGGAAGGGAGAATAGCCTTCTATCCATTAAACGACCAAAATATCTGCTCCTGTCCTTTGAAGCTTACTCCATTTGTCAGAATCCCCATACCTCCCCAGACCTTTGTGACTATTATTGCCTGCCCTCAAGGTCACCTCTTCTTCCTCAAGGAGTTTGAAATGAGACTCAGTCTTCCTTTAAACTCCAATTCTTGATGACTCCATTACCCTCTGAACATCTTGATCTCTCTTTCAGCTCCTAACCCTCCTCAAAATCAATGACTCATTCTCCACTCTCTCTTTCTGCCATTCAGAGAGCTGGTCCCTAAGACTTCACCATCAAACCAAAAGTTCAATTTCCAAAATCTGGAACTCGGAAATTATTCTCTTTGATCACAATCTCTAGACCTTCCAGCCTTCCTATTGTTCAAATGCCCTTAAATAAAGGGTAATTAACCTCCTTTTGGTCACTTGGAAGTCTGGTGAAGCTTATGGACCCCTTCTCAGAACAACGTGTATTGCTTACATCCATAAATGAAGGAATATTTAATTTCAGTTAGGGATTAGTGAAAATAAAGATAGTATTTTTGCTTATACAAAGAGAAAGTCCCACAACTTTGCCCCCCCCCCTCAAATCTATCTACACCCTTGGGGTTTGAATTCTAGCTCTATGATTTTGGTTAAGTCACATAACCTTCCTAAGCCTCAGTTTCCTTATGTGTAAAATGAGGGAGCCAGACAAGACAACCTCTTCTAGCTCTAGATCCTGCCCCGATTTCACTTTTCTTCTTTTAATAAGACACTGTCCTCTCTCCCTCAATCTCTTTCCTCTCCATCCTTTTATTTTTCATGTCCGGGTAATAATAATAAAAAAATTATTTCAGCCCTATCACCTCTCTTCTATGACTTGTGAGATGCTGAACTGGGAGTCATGAAATCCAAAGAACTTTGTTAATTACAACTGCTATCAAACTTCCTCTGGGCTCTCACTGCTGTAAAGCTTTCCTTTGATTTATTTCTGTTTTACTCTATCACACACCACTCTATCATAGAGATTATTTCAAACCTTCTCCTTTTTTCCCTAAGTCTCCTATTCCTAAATCAATGACAAAGCTTATTGCTTTATTGAGATTGAGATCCTCTGTTACAGGATCTCATGTTTGGAAAGCACTTCAGAAACCACTTATTTCAACCCCTACTTTCACAGGAATTGCCTTTATTATACCTTAAAAACTAGCCATTTCAGGATCATAAATCTAGAGGTGAAAAGGACCTCAGGGGCTGTTTAGTCCAACCTTCTCATTTTAGAGATGAAGAAAATTGAGGTCTTTGCCAGTTCACAAATCAAAGTATATGAAGAGGCATCTCTTCATTTCCTCAAAGGAAGAAAAACAAGTTACCAAAGTCCATATAAAAAAGATGTTCAAAATCACTAATATTTAGAGAAATGCAAATAACAGCAACTCTGAAGTTCTATTTTATACCTACTATATTGGCAAAGATGACAAAAAAAGGGAAAATGACAAATGTTATATAAGGGCAGCAGGAAAAAAAGGCATATTGATGCTTCATTGCTAAAACTTTTGAAGTGGTCCAGCCATTTTGGAAATTATTTTGGAATTAAACACAAAAGTTCACTAAGCCACATACTCTTTGATCACCTGATAATACCAGTAGGTCTATTCCCTAAAGAGAACAAAGGACAAAATGACCCATAGATATATAAAAAAAATTTAAAACAGCTCTTTTATTTTTTAGCAATGGCAAAAAAAATAGAAAACTAAGGGTATGCCCTTAAATTGGTAAATGGCTGAATATATATGAACAGGGCACAAGAAAAATCATGAAAGGAATGTTTTCAGGCAAAACTCATATGAACTGATGCAGAGTGAAGCGAACAGAACCAGGAGAATAATTGATACAATAAAACAACAGTATAAAGACAAAACTTTTAAAGTCTTAAGAACTTCGATCAATTCAATGACCAACCATGATTCCAGAGGCTTGATGATGAGGCATACTATCCATCTCCTAACAGAGAGGTAATGGAGGCAAGATGCAGAACAAGACATACATTTCTGGACATAACTAGTGGGGGAATTTGTTTTACTTGATTATGCATATTTATTACAAAGGTTTCCTTTTTCTTTTATAGTTAGGGACTTGTAGGAGAAAAAAATAAAATTTTGTTAATTAAAAAAAATAGAAACTGAGGCTCAAGGAAATTAAGTGACCAGTCCATGATAATAGTCTAATTACCTAAGATGGGATTTGCACCTAAGTCTTCTGACTCCATAGTCAGTGTTCTCTCCATTGTGCCACTTTGCTTCTCAAAGTCTTTGCTACTAACTGTCTCTGGAGGTGAGCAATTCCATTAAAAATGATTTAGCAAGAAAAAAACCCATCATAGTTTTATCATACATATATTTTTATGCATATAACTGTACCTCATATATTTTACTCTAGATGTTTTCTTTATATATGCAATACATATGAATATCTATCTGTATCTAAGTCTAACCTTAAATCTAATCTTAATTCTAATTTGTTTCCATCTACCTTTCTATCTATCCATCTTTCTAGATATCCAATAGGTATCTGGAAAATCAGAGTTTTGCATTTAGGAGATTTGTGTGTGTGTGTGTGTGTATATATATATATATATATATATATATATATATATATATATATATATGGAATATGGTGCTACTGTACCCACTCTCCACCTATTTTACTCATTTTCAATTAGGAACACCATTCCATAGCTATATTTTAATCATGAATCTAATCCACCAAACATTAGGGACCTATTAAGTCAAATTTGCTTCTTTGATAATTATCTATCAAAATAGCATCTAGTTCATTTTTCTTGCTACCCACTCTTTTTCGCATTTAGGTATAGAAATCTGAAGCCATGAATTTTGTTTACGGCTCCTTTATTGGATTTCATCTCCTGAATTATTGGATATCTACACTACTATTTACCTCCATACTTTATGACTTCAGAGGTAGCCAGGGTTGTTTATAGATCTGGTCAGTGTTCTTTTCTCTTCCATCTTTTTGTAATGAACTTCCTCATTTCCTTGGTTCTACACTTCAAACCCTCTTAACATTTCTAATCTATCCTTTCCACCTTTGCTCTCTGCATAGAGGATGAAGTAACCCATTTCCTTTCCTTCCACTTGTGTCCTAGATCTCATTTCCTCTAGTATTCTTATGGAATCATGCCACTTGCTTGACTTCAGACTCTTGCCCTGACTTCTGCTACATTTTGGGGGGGGGGCCTTTTGGAGGGCAATTGGGGTTAAGTAACTTGCCCAAGGTCACACGGCTAGTTTTTTTTTGTGTGGGTGTTAAGTGCCTGGGGCCAGAACCGAACTAGGGTCCTCCTGACTCCGGCTGTCCCTTTACTCACTGCGCCACCTAGCCGCCCCGACATTCTTTACTGTCTTCAGCAAAGTTCAGCTTTTTCCTCCTCAATCCTAAAATTAATAAACAATTCTTATGTCTCCTCCCTTTAGTTACTAATGTCTGGGGGGGAGGGGTAGAAGTGAAAACTTTTCAGAACTTCCCTCTTCCCTCCCCCATCCCTTCTCTTCTGCTGTCAATCAGCAGCAAGCCCTTTCAGGAGGCTTTCTGATTTCGCCCTCTGTGGGCCTTTCCTCCTGGCCAGTGGGAGTCAGGGACAGCCGGAGCTCACTCCTTCTCATTGCTTTGGGACCCTTCCCTCTTTCCCTTGCTGTCAACCAGCATCATTGTTCTTTGTAAGCCTGTCTCTCAGCCACTGAGAGATAGTGGCTGGCTCTTCTTTTGTTTGCCATTGGGCAAGATTATTGCCCCAAGACTTGAGCCCACCTCTCAGCCAATGGGAAAAGGGATAGCCAAGGGGAGGGGTCTGACTGTGTTACGGTATAAATTCTTGTTCTGCCTTTTTTCAGGTGCCTCTTCCTCATGATCAATCATCGGGAAAGACCGCCCTTTTCTCCTGTAGAAGAGAATAAATTCCTTTTCTTATCCTAAGAAATCTCCTTGTTCTTGATAGAATTATGGATGAGATTTTTCATCACAAACACTAAACTCTTAGTCACTGACACTCATTGTCTCTACCACTTCTCCAACTACTTGTTCAATCTCTTACAATAAGCTTCTGAACATACTTGACTATATTGTTAGAGATGTCAGCGAGAACTAATCTTTTTGCTTCTGATAACCAAATGCCATAGGAATCTATGAAGGAATATTTTCTTAAGTCAAACAGTATCAGCTAGTATTTCAGATTTAAAAAAAAGCATTAATGTTTAATTTAAAATAAAAAAAAACCCTAATGTTATATCTCTGACCAATACAATGATGAACCACAATTCCAATGAACTTATAATGGAACATTCTATCCTGCTCCAGAAAGGGAACTAATGAACTCAGAATGCAGACTGAAGCCTATTTTCTTCTGTTTCTTTTTCTTGCATTCTTTCTTAGAATATGCTAATATAGAAATTTGTTTTGTGCGTCTATACATATTCTAGTGCTTTTAATTTTCTTGGTTTCTCAATGGGTGGGGGTGGGGAAAAGGAAAGGAGAGAATTTAGAACCAAAAATAAAATAAAATTGAATTAAAAAAAAACCCTAGGTTATAGTGAAATATGTAGAGAGTCCAGAATGACATGGTTGATAGTTCCTTTGTACTGTGCCTGGATCAGACCATATCTGGAATAGTGTGTTAAGTTTTGTAAACCAGAACCTAGGGTGGGTATTGATAAGATGGAGAATGTTCACAGGTTTAAGAACAGGATAGCTAGAGTTCTTAAATCTGTGTCAAAAGGTGGTTGAAAGACTTAGGGATATTTAGCCTAGAAAGGAAAAGACTTAATGGGACCACAATTGTAGTCTTCAAATATTTGGAAAACTTACTGCAGAAGGAATAGAATTGGACCTAGAGGTTAAAACTGGAGGAGTCAGAGAGATGCTGAATTTTGATTAACAATCAGAACTAACAGTTTGAACTGCAGGGAAATGCAATGTAAATTGTGAGTTCCCTGTCACTGGAGATCTTCAAGTTGAGGCTGTAAGACTACTTGCTATGAATGTTCCAGAGGTTATTCATCTTCGTTGAACTAAATGAAGTCTTCCTCAATTCTAAAATTTCATGATCCACTGTAAAGCAAAAACTGTTGTGGATTTCATTTGTACTTTCTATTTGGCCAATCATAGTTAATTTTTGCAAAAGTGCTACACATTGGACAAAATGTTTATTCTTTAGTAGTCCGTTTCAAAAAGCACCATAAGGCATTTAGTTTTAACTTCTTGAACAATTTGTTCAATTATATATTTTACCTTTTGTTTAACTTTCTGTTAGATTTGTCCATCTCTGAGAGAGAAACATCAAATCCTCCTTCTATTGCTGTTTTTTCTTCCTTCCTTCCTTCCTTCCTTCCTTCCTTCCTTCCTTCCTTCCTTCCTTCCTTCCTTCTTTCCCTTCTCTCTCTCTCTCTCTCTCTCTCTCTCTCTCTCTCTCTCTCTCTCTCTCTCTCTCTCTCTCTCTCTCTCTGTCTCTCTCTCTCTCTCACAATTTAGTGAATTGTTCCTTACGAATTCAGATGTTAAGCCATTTGGAACATATACATTTAATATTGATATGGTGTGATTGGCTTTCAGATAAGGGTCACGGGGTCACTGATGTAGAGTTGTAAGGGACCTTAGAACAGTACAGCTCACTCATTTTATACATGAGGAAACAGGCCCAGATGGGCTTGCCCAGCGTAACACAGACAGTAAGCGATAGAAATGGTATTTGAACTTACGTCTTACAGCTCAGAATCCATCATTAATTGCATTGCCCAACACTGCTTGCTCTTTTGTTTAGGAGGGCCCTCCGAATTCCGGACAAATTCAACAATCAGAGTTATTCAGTATATTTAGAGTGAGAAGGAACTCTGTACATCATCTACAAGGTGTGAGGAACCTGCTGTTTTGAGGCCACTATGTCCTTGAATGTAGCCTTTTGACTGACCCCAAGTTTTAGAGAACAAATCCTTTTATTAAGGGGATTTGTCCTGTGAAATTTGGATTCAGTCAAAGGGCCACACTTGAGGACCTAGAGGGCCACGTGTGACCTCAAAGTGGCAGGTTTCCCACCCCTGATAACCTAACCCTTATCATTTGCTAGATAAAGGGAGTGAAGCACAGAGGAGTTAACTAACTGTACCAAGGTCATTTAGGCAGTAATAAAGTGGCAAAGTTGATATATAGCTCCTGTCATCTCACACAATTAGGTGCCTTCAGGAACACTAGAATTCAAATCCTGCCTCAGATACTAGCTGTGTGATCCTAAACAAGTCACCTAAACTCTCTGTTTCAGTTTCCTTACCTGTAAAAGGAGAGGCTTGGATTCAGGTGCCTGAGGGTTTCTTTTGGCTATTTTTGTTGTAGTTGTTGTTCAGTTGTAGCTGACTCTCGATGGACTTTTTTTTTGCAAAGACACTGGAGTGGTTTGCCATTTTCTTCTCCAGCTTATTTTACAGATAAGGAAACTGAGGCAAACAGGGTTAGGTGACTTGCCCAGGGTTACACAGCTAGTAAGTGTCTGAGGCCAGATTTGAACCCATGAAGAGTCTTCCTGATTCCTGGCTCTACATTCTATCCAACACACCACCTAGCTGTCCCTTTTAGCTATTATCTAAGTCTATTGTCCTGTGTTTTTCAATATAGTATGAAATCAAGAGAATACTTAGACACTCTTCCCCTAAGACTAATAATGCAGATGCTTCTACATTCATCATTGTATAACCACCATTCCAGTTTAGTGTCCACATGGGTATGACCATAACTGTTCATAGAAGCATGTGATTCAGCTGCCCTTGGGCCTTTTAGTTCCTAGCCCTAACCTTGCAAGGCAGAGCTGTGTCTCTGTCTCTTTCCGTCCCAAGTAGCAGGATACTTCTGCTGGCAAGCCTCTTTGGAGGATAGTGGTGTGTTAATATTTTACCAGGATCAGAGATTTAAAGCACAGAGGTCATTGAGTCCAATATACTGATTTTACAGAATAGGAAATTGAGAACAAAGGAGGTGCAATGACTAGCCAAAGGTCACACAGATATGAAGCAAAAGACCCATAATTTGAATTCAGATCCTGCTTCTTCATACTGCAATATATTTCCTTCCACCTAGTATATGAATCCTTGAGAGTAGTCTATGGTATTTAGAAGTTACGTAACCTGCTTTGGGCCCCAAAGGTAATAATGGATGAGAGCTAAATTCATTAGCTCTTTCTGATTCAAAGTTGTTATGCCACCAATTATTTCTGACTACCTCTATGGAAGCTTGACATCATTGAATCCTCTATACCAGGGGGACCAAACTCCCCTAGTAGCAAACTCACACTGTCCTTGGGTATCTGCTGCCACTACCACCAGCATCACCTCCCAGTTGACCTGAGGATGCATTTTGTTCTGCTTGTGAATTGGAGACTTGGAAAGGATCTTCACCTTGTCTTATCTTCCACTCAATATTCCTCTATGAAATATTTTTGATGGTTGGTCACTACTGAAATTTTATAGATTTTTTAGCTTAAAGCTTAATGCCATATTGCTGCCACTTCTGATTAGTTTTCCAAAGGGCATGTTGACCTCCTAGGTCAAATTTTCTCTTTATTTCCATGCATAATTCAGTATGAAAGTATTCAGCTCTTTCTTACCATTAAAATCACTCTCTAGAACAAGTTAACCTAGGAGAACATTTCAATTCCATTTGCAAAAAATGAAGTGCCTACTCTGTACAATTCACAGCACCAGGCACTGGCAATAAAGAAAAGAAATAAGATATAGTCAGTGCCCTTTATATACCGTTTGTCCCAAAAGTCTTAGTCCAGTTTTAAGTTTTAATAGCTTAACATGCAGGTGGCTTTAACAGCCACTTCTCTCACTATATATAGATCTCTTTCGAAATTATATTAAAATATTTTTAAAATTATATTTATATATATACACATATATATATACACTTTAGCTGTTAAAGAAAGAATTCCAAAAGGAAGACATGTTATTCCAAGGCACAGAGGATGTATTCTCTCACCTCTGTCCCCTTCCTCTCTCCCTCTCACAACCCCTCAAAATATATACATACACGAAAGTGTACATATATGTATGTGTGTATATATATATACATGAAGAGAAAGAGGAGATAATTCTATCTATCTATCGATCTGTCTGCCTTTCTGTCTGTCTGTCTGTCTGTTTGTCTAGAGCAGGAGATTGAGAGAGGGAGGGAGGGAGGGAGATAGTTAACAGGATAGGCTAAATATACAGATTAAAAAATAATTTTCTTCATGATATATACATATTTGAGATCCCAAAAAGAGATATAGGTAAATGCAAAAGGGAAAAATCATTTATGTTAATCTCCTTGCCTGTAGTTTCTTCATCTGTAAAAGAAGGGCATTGAATGAGACAATCTCTGAGGTCCCTTCCTGCTAGAGGTTCATGGGTCCTATGATCTTATGAGATCAAAGAGAACTTTCCAGTGATGGCAGTACTTAGCTGTGGCTGTTCAAAAAAGAATTCGAACACGAAGCCATGCCATTCCTAGGCACAGAGGATGACATATACTATCTCACTTTCTACAGGAAGCCTTTCTGAATCCCTCTTAATTTTAGTGTCTTCCCTATTTGAATGATTCCCTATTTATTCTATATATAGTTTGCTTTGAGTATATTTGTTTACTTCTTGTCTCTTCCATTAGATTGATTGTAAGCTCCTTGAGGATAGACACTATATTTTGTCCCTTTTTGTATATCCAGCACTTAGCACAGTGCCTGATACCTAGTAGGCCCTTAATAAATGCTTATTGATTGACTGATCTTTATTATTTCTATGAATTTCTGTACATTAACAATCACAAAACTATCAAAAGTAAATACTGAAAAATTACAAACAATCACAGCCCTGAAAAAGAGGGAAGAGAAGACCTTTCCATCCCACTGTTTTACAGAGGTGGGAGGCCCAGGGATATGTTCCACGACACATATTTTTAAGCTTTTATGACATATTGACAGATTTTGCTGATTTTTTTCCTTCCTTCCTTTTCTTTTTATTTTCTTTGAGATAGTGTTTGTCATATGGGATGACTCTCTGGGAAGGGGACAGAGATGGTAAGAAATTTTGGTGATATAAAGACAAAAACCAGCAATGCAATTTATTAAGAGTCGATGGTGTCTTTATGTCTAATTTTGTGTAAATGGGACATATACTAATAGCTGGTTAAGATCTATGGTGGTGAGTAGCAGGAGTCTGTTTTACCTTCCCCCACTCAAGGTTACCCTTATGATACTGAGAAAAACAGTTTGAGTCGTAGCCACAGTGGCTGGTCCTGTCTTGGGAAAAATAAGCAAATAAACAGGATAAAACAACCTTGTTGATTTGTGGGTAAGTTGGAGGGCAGGAGGAGAGAGAGAGAGGAAGTGTGAGAGGTAGATTTATGTTAGATGTGACATCCATGTGCTATATTGTCCACATGGTTGGGTTGAAGCTCAAACCTAGGATACACTTGGAAAATGCTTTGAAGGACACACTGGAGATGGGGAGATAAATTGAGGCTGAGGCACCAATTTGGAGGCTCTTTCAATCATCCGGTGAGGGGGATAATTAGGGTCTAAAGTAAAAGCAGTGGCCAAGAGAAGAGAAAAAAGGGGGTGGATGCAGCCATTATCTCAGAGGAAGAATTTGCCGGATTTGGCAACTGATTGGATGTGGGAGGTGAGGGTGAGGGGAAGAGTCAAAGATAACACTAAGGTTTGGAATCATGGTGCTCTGGACAATGGGGTTGATATCAAAAGAAACAGGGAGTCTGAAGTGGAGGAACTCTAAGAAAGACTCTCATGAAGCCTGTAGAATCCTAAAACTATGCTATGATTCTGTATGACACTGTAGAGATGAGAACCAGCCTTCAAGAAACATCATAGTATCTTGCCTATTGAACTGGAAAAAAAAAATGGAGGCTCCAATCTAAATGGTTCATCAAACTCTAATCCACTCAAGATCCTTGGAAGGCCTGGGGAAGGAGGATGAAAGAAAGTGGACAACAAATAAATATCATAATTGGTCAATGGTGATTAGACTTCCTACATTTTCTCTCTATGCCAACCTTGCCGATATTAACCATATTAATCATTATCATCCCACACTATATATTTGCCACCATCATCTTGCCTCCTTTTACTATATGCTGCGGAAGTCTACAGAGCCATCCACACAATTGAATTAATTAAATGTTTTTAAACAGCAGTAATGTACTGTGCTACGAAATGGGAACACAAAACCAACCAACCAAGTGAAAATGCCTCACATCAAGAAGTGTACCTGCTACTAGAGGAATTCATCATCTACAGAAAGGAATAAAGACAGAGTATTTACAAAGCAATACAAAGTAACATCAAGAGAATGAGAGATTGAACAACTAGGGGTGTCAGTAAAGGATTCATGTTAGAGGTGGCTCCGAGCTGAGATTTGAAGGACAATAATGGATCCTAACGGGGGAGGTGAGGAAGGGATACATTCATACCACCTATGCAAAGCTGCAGAGGTGGGAGATAGTTTTATATAAGGAACAGCTAATTAGAAGACCAGTTTGACTAGAAAAAGCATAATAAGGGAGTTCTGTGAAATAACTGGGGAGGTAGATGGGAAACAGGTTGTGGAAGGCTTTAAAAACTGGGTTGAGGAATTTCTATTTTATCCTACTGTCAATAATGAGCCTAAAGATTTTTGCATAGTGAAGTGACGTGGGAATACTGCTTTGGTAGCTAAGTGGAGTATGATGCAGAAAAGGAAGAGACTGGAATCAGGGAGGCTAATCAAGGGGCTTTTGCATTAGTTTAGGTGTGAGACTGGGGGGTCATGGTTATAGTAGTGGTATCGGGGGAAAAGAGGGAATGGATATAAGAAATGGTGATGACTTCAGATACAAGACTTGGCATCTACCTCATCTGGGGAATAAGGAAGAGTGCATAGCTGAGGATGAATCCTAGGCTTGGGTGAGTCCCTTCACCCTATGAGGAATCAGTTTCCTCATGTATAAAATGATGATTTCCAAGTTGTCAAGTTCTAATATGTTTGTGTCTGAATGGATCTATCTCTTAGAAATCTATTTTAAAGATCTGTACTAAAGTCTATTTTAAAAAGATTTTCCTAACTATAAGCATTTTTATTCTAAAAAATAATGTTAAGATATTTACAGCATATGTAATATGTAACTTTCCTTTTAAAAATGATTAAGGGTGAGAACTCCTCAAACTAAGCATATCTTAGAATATTATTTGATATTCTGGATGCAATTCTAAGTTAATTGCTGCTGAAGTCAAAGCAACCACACCCTGAGGCATGCATAAATTCTCATAAAAGTGATCATAATTTTACTATTTATGGAGAGGCACTGTGGTGTAGCAAATAGATTACTGGATTCGGAGCCAAGAGAGACCTAAGCTTAAATCTTGCCTTGGGTACTTTCTAGCTTCATCTTTGAGCCTCAATTTCCACTAGACTCCACCATCATCCTCTCTTTAGGTGCCTTGGCCCAGTCAAGGTTTAACTCTTTCAGTTCTGGAATTATTGCTCTGGTATCTCCTGCTGTCCTGAGTGCTTCCTGGGGTCTACTATATTTAGACAGGTTCCAGCCACACTTAACTCTGTTCCTTGGCCATCTTCCTGCCAGATGCATTGCTAGTGTGTTTGAACCCTCTGCTGTTTTTCTGCCAACCTCCTCAACCACCTTCTAGTTTTGGAGTCTCAATCAAATCAGTACTGCTATTAAAAAGAGTGTGTCAATATTACACCCCTGTGGCTCTACTCACTGACCTTCTATTTCCCAACAGAATAGCCCTTCCTGGCATCACTGCCTTTTAGGTGATGTCTCGTACTCTTACAAAGATAGACTTTTTAGGTTCAGTTTTGTCTTTTCTCTTGTCTTTGTATCTGTATATAAGATTTGTTAGGTACATAGCAAGTGCTTGATAAACACTTTTTCTTTCACTCACGTCTATAAAAAGAGATAATGCTGAGTATAACTAACTCTCAATTTTATGATGAGGCTTAAATGGCAAAATGGAAATGAAGTATCCTGACAACCTGATGATACCACATAAATGTGATCTATTAGTATTATATGGTCAGTGGACTTTTTCATTGGTTGGGTATTTTGCTTCATAAGTGAACTTATGCATTTCTTTTTAGGAAAACAGAATGCTTCAAAAACATGTCATTGACTCAGAACATTCTTGTCTTCGAACCTAAAAGATAATATGCCTGAGACATGAGAATTTATTGAATATGGCATAGAGTCTGTAGAATGTTACAGATAAATGAAATCAAAAGGTATTACATCCTCTAGATTTACCTATGATGTTTAATTCTTTGAGATTTGGAGACTGGAAAAAATGACCCTAGATCTTAGAGAGCTTTTCATATCTAACTTTTATCTATAGCTAGCATACAACAAGGGCAAGAAGCATATAGCTCTCTGACAGTTCCCAGGTCTCATCACTGTATCAAAAATTCCAATGTAAGCTATGGATAAGTGACATAGACCATCTTTTGCCATCTTCATCATGCTTACCTACGTGCCTTCATATACGCCCCTCCATTCTCCTTGTGAAAGCCCGTAACCATCATTCCTCATTGCTACCATGAAATAGCTAATTTGTGGCCATCACCACTCTGCTATGTCTTTGAATGCCAGAAGAGGACGAGTTGGAAATCAGGTACAGAACTGAGGAAAAGCTACCTACCTCTGGACTACACCCTCAAATACGAACTCTCTGAATCTTCAGTCTCATGTACTCACTGTTGTCAAATAACTTTCAACTAATCCTCAATGCGCTAGAAATGAATGCACAACCTTTGCATATTTGCAATGAAACACACAGGAAGGAAGTCTGTTATAGTTTGGGTTAAACAAAACAACAACACAACCACCACCCCACATAGCTAGAATTCCAGATCTCCTTATTTTTAATCCAACAACCTTGCCCTGCACTCTACTGCCTTTGTTAGGATTCCTTCTCAGGGCTGGCTAACAAACTAGCTGGGTTAGCTTGGGCAGTCAGAATATGCCTCTCATTCCACAATCCCCTTCAGTCTTCTTGGAGGAAGGATGTAGCGTAGCTTGCCAGACACCTCCAAAGACTAAGGCATTTTAGTATTAGATGCCTGAGAAGTCTAGCAAATGCTTTGGCCATGATTCCTGCTCACCCTTGCCTAGTCCTTGAGAGCGTAGGAGTTGTGCTGTCTGGCATTTTCATCTGCAAACCCCAGAGATGCCGATTTGATTCAATTTAAATGAAATACATCCAATTTTAATAACACATTGATTAGATGCCGACTAAGTGCGAGGTACACAGTTGTCAGCACGGAAAATAACCCATTGCCTGTCCTCAAGTAGCTTTCTTTCTACTGGGAGGAAATACCTCTCATACCAGGAAGAATGTAATGGAAGCAAAGGAGTTATACATCTGGTTTAATTCAGTGATTCTCAATAAACATACCTTTTACACGGCTGTCCACACGTCTGACACATGGCTATCCCCATTTCTAGAGTATACTCTCCCCTCACCTGTGACTCTTGGAATCCTTGGTTCCTTCCCTTCAGGGCTCAGCTTAAGAAAACTTTTCTGATTTCCCCCAGATATTAATTCCTTTGTCCTCAAATGACTCCATGACTATTTTGTTATATTTTTTTATAAAAAAATAACAGTACCATGATAGGCATCGGTGGTTTCTACTATTAGAAGGCAAACTCACTGAGGGCAAGGACAGTGTTTTTGCCTTTCTTTTTATTATCCTCAGAACTTAGCACACTGCTTGGCACATAGTAATGACAATGATGGGAATTAATCATAATTGTTAATAATATATTAATTAATGATCACACAATATTTAATAAATGCTTGTTAAGTGGCTATGGCTATTTTAATACCTGGCACATAATAAACACTTGAGGCAGCTAGGTGGCACCATAGTGAACAGAGTCCTGGGCCTGGAGTCAGGAAGACTCATCTTCTTGAGTTCAAATCCAGCTTCAGACACTTACTAGCTGGGTTATCCTGTATAAGTCACTTAGCCCTCAGTTTCCTCATCTGTAAAGTAACTGGAGAAGGAACTGGCAAACCACTCTAGCATCTTTGTCAAGAAAACCCCAAAAGGGGACACAAAGAGTTGAGAATAGCTGAAATGACTGAAGAACAACAACTTGACTTGAGAAAGTACTTTTGGAAAGCATGAGGATGGAGACCCCACTTTCAGCTAGGGGCTTGGCCCAATATCTTGACTTCCTAAACTAGTCAAATTTTCCTTTATATTCCTCTTTTTATAACACTCTTCTATGACTCAGGAAAGTACACAATCTTTAGTTCCATTAGTTTTCCCCACAATTTTATTTTCAAGCATTAATTCCTAAAGAGTAAGATAACATATGTTGTGCAAGTGTGACGGCAGAACACAAGCGTCAGGAAGGGTGGCTTAGGTGTAATCCTGCCTACGGGCAGGACAATGGGGCTAGATAACCTTTCAAGGCTCCATGGGCATGGCGCTAAATCCTAAGCCTCAGTCCCTTGTGGACAAAAAGGGAAAAAAAAACATCTGGAAAGCTCATTAAGAAATGCTTCACTCAGTTGCAGATATGATTAGACTATAGGCTAAATAATGCTTGCCACAGGGATGGAGAGTGTCTTTTCTTTCTGACACATAGGAAGGACATAATGTGGCTGTCATCCTCATGCCTTCCCCTGGAATTGTACTGACATACAAAATCCCACCAGCATGCGTGTGTGTGTGTGTGTATGTGTGTAAATCATGGCTCCAAACCAACATGTTCCACAGGGAAAGGAGACTATGTGCAGGAGCATACTTTCATTCATTCAATAGACATTTATTAAGTGGGAAGAACATGAGCTGGGCTCTAGGGGAGATGCAAAAGTTTAGATAAGATATCCTCACCTTTAATAACAACAACATTAATATTATACTTTGGAGTTTGCCAAATCTTTTAAATATTTCACACTTGGACTTCAGCATAAATCCATGAGGTTGCTGCTATTATTAACCTTATTCTACAGAAGAGGAAACTGAGGCAGAGAGAATTATTTTAAGTGGCTTGCTCAGCTAGAAATACAGCTAGAAATGTCTGAGGCAACCTTGTAATTCATTTCTTTCTGGTTCATAGGTTCATAGAACTAGAGTTATTGAAGGGACCTCAAAAGCCTGAAGCCCAAGAAAATTCAATGACTGCCTCAAAGTCAGAAAGCAAGTATCAGGCAGAATTTGAATTCAGGTCCCTTGACTCCAGAGCCAGTGCTCTTTTTGCCTCCTTGTCTCTGCCTCCTTTACTTTGACTCCAAGTTCTGAACTCTAGGCAGTTTTGGACTTGGATTCAGGAAGATCTGAGTTCAAATGCTGCCTCAGACACTTAGTATATTCCTGTGGGTAAATCACTTAAACTTTGTTTGCCTCAGTTTTGTCATGTGTAAAATGGAGACAAACATAGCATCAGGGTTGTTATGAGGATCAAATGAGATCCTGGAAAAAAACAGTTTGTAAACCTTAAAGCATCACGTACATGATGATGATGATGATGATAGTGATGATGAAATGGGAATGCTGCTTCACACAGATATTTATATTCAGAGCGACGATTTGAACCCAGATCTTATGATTTCTAGAACCACTGGCATTTTTACTATCCTTCCCTTTCTCTCTTTCGGGTATCAGGTATATAGATTTGGGAGTTGCTAACTTGGATTGAGGGCAGGTAGGTGTCACAATGGATAGGGTGCTGGACCTGTAATCAGAAGGACCTGAATTCAAATCTGGCCTCACACACTTATTGCTGTGTGTTCCTGGGAAAGTTACTTCATCTCCCTCTGTTTCCTCATCTGTAAAATGAGCTGGAAAAGCAAATGGCATAGCACTCCAGTATGTCTGCCAAGAAGACCCCAAATGTGGTCACAAAGAGTCAGATGTGACTGAAACAACTGAACAAAAATAACGATTTGAATCAACAACAGAAGATCCGAGCAGAGATGAACCCTTCATCTCATCTTCCACTCGAGAAAGAATGTAATGCTGAAGATGGAGTCCTGAGGAACTTCCATAAATTTCACATTTTATTTTCAGATCTACTCCCTCCCCCTCCTACCTTTTCTGCCTTCCAACTGAGAAAGCAAGAAGACAAAACCTCTGGGAAAGAAGAAAGATGACAAAGCCAGGGAAGGGGACAGAACAAGAAGGCAACGTAAGCTTCTTGAAGCAGGGATTGCTTTGGATTTTGTCTCTGTGTCTTCAAAGTAGGGAATTCATATTTGTTGAATGGAGAAAAAGAGAGGACGGGGAGCTGGAGGGAAAGTGAGGCTGGAAGACCCAGAAGCCAAACGAACAGGGAATACCAAGAAAGGTCAGACAGAAGAAGGACGGAGTCAAAGTAATAGGATGTGACAAGACGCAGGTCATCACTGACATTTGAGAGCAGTTTTCCTAGGGAGAGATGGAATTTGGATCATAAGAATTATTAAGGGGTAAACTGGTAGAGGGAAAACCTGATGCAGTAGGGATGCCTGTTAATTTAATTCAGCACACAATTATTAGGGCATTGCTTGATACTAATGATACAAAGACTTTTTTTTTTTCTTTTTGGAGGGGGGAAATAGGGCAATTGGGGTTAAGTGACTTGCCCAAGGTCACATGGCTAGTTTTTGTGTTAAGTGTCGGAGGCCAGATTTAAACTCAGGTCCTCCTGACTCCAGGGCCGGTGCACTATTCATTGCGCCACCTAGCCGCCCCCTACAAAGACTTTTTTAATGGTTCTGGTCTTCAAGATACCTATAATCTAGTGGTTTCTAATTTGGCCCTCCCATCTTCTAGGACTCCTCCCTCTGGACTTTGCTTTCAGAGTCTTTGTATATCTACTTAGTATTTATATATATCAAGCTTATTTCTGTCACTCACTACCTGTGTGAACTTGGGTGAGTCCCTTCAACTTTCTGGGTTTCAAATACATTGTATATGAGATGTGGGAATTGGCCTAACTGGCCTCTGGCATCGCTCTGACATCTGTATTTCCGGTCCTATGATCCCTTCTCCCCAAATGTGTAAGTTTCTTGAGGAAAGGAGTTGTTTCTTTTACTTTTCCTCGTGTTCCTGCTGCTTGGCACACAGGAGACACTTAATAAATGCTTGCTGAACTTGATGCTAAGGGGGAACTAAGTGGTGACGTGGAATGCCAGGCCTGGAGTCAGAAAGATTCATCTTCCTGAGTTCAAACTGTCCTCAGACACTTTCTAGATGCACGACCCTGGGTAAGTCACTTAACCTTGTTTGCCTCAATTGCTCATGGGTAAAATGAGTGAGAGAAGGAAATGGCAGACCACTCCAATATCTCTGCCAAGAAAACTGCTAATGGGGTCACAAAGAGTCAGATATGACTGAAAAATGACTGAACAACAAAAGAATCTGAAGGCAAAAGAGAGAAGGAACAATGGTCAAAAATGCTTCAAATCAGGTTACAAATACAAAAAGGATTTGGACAAGTTTCTAACTCTGAAGATAAATTCATCTTCCCATCTCACCAGCAGAGACTCAGAATTGGGATACGATGAATTTAAAATCAATTAAATGCTTGCTAATAAGGCATACAAGAGGCAGTGGTGTGTAGTGGACAGAGAATTGACTTTAAAGCCAGGAAAACCTGGGTTCAAAGTTCTACCTCTTGCAAGATTGGCTGTGTGACCTTGGGTAGGTCACTTCAACTGAAGAAGTGCTCTGTGGACATCATCCTACTTCTCATGACATTTACTTCATTTTAACAAAAAACAAGCCCGCATTTAGTTTAATACTTTAGCAATGAATTGAAGTCCCTTCCAGGTAGAGGTCTGAGAAGCTCATGACACTGTCCTTGTTGCCTACATTCCACCTGTGTGCTGATGGACAAGCTGGACCCCCACCTGGAATGTCCTCCCTTCTCTCCTTTGCTTCTAGGAAGTCCTCATTCCTTCAAGGACGCAGCTCAAGGGCATCCTTCTACAACAAGCCTTTCCCCAGTCTCCGTTTGTTAGCATTCTCCCCACTCTGAAATGATTGTTTGTAATTGGGGCATTTTTTGTATTTCCTCTTCTCCATACATACTGACTCTCCAGCAGAACATAATCTCTTTGGAAGCAGGTACGATTTTACTTTTACCTTCATATCCACAGCATCTAGTACAGTTCCTGGTGTATCAATGGTGCATAATAAATGCATGCTGAGATAGATAATTGACTCCTCAAGCTCTCATACTGGTAGCACAGTAATACAAGTGTGGCTAAATGGATGATTTCCTGGATCTCTACCCCTACTCTAAAAGGATCAACCTCTTCTATTCCCATATTTCATACTAGCAACCCAGTCCTCTTCATAATATCTTGCCACTGAACTGAGATGGCTCCAGAGGAGAAAGTGAGGCTGGTGACTTTGCACAGCCCTCACTCACTCGAATCCAATTCACTTACATGTCTTGGCATCACCTCCCTACTGTCATGGTCCTCTTCTAGAACAATCATCGGGGATATTATATATGTCACAAACTCGTGTCCTACTCTGGCTAGCTGAATACAAGAGGATAATTAATACTGGGGTCTAGTTTTAACATTATACTTCTACCTTTGGAAGGCCTTAAAATATTAGTTAACAAGTCATAAGAATGTTTCTGTCCGCCATATCATTAGATTGATTTTACAGATGAATAAGCCAAAGCTTCGAGGAAAAGGTTGAAAGTCATACTTACCAAAGCAGCCTTCTTTAATACATACACATCGTGGCTAGACTGTTCCCTTTCCCTGCTGTAATTAAACTACTGACTCCCTCCTGAGTTGAACTGAGACAGTAACAGATCTCAAATGCTAATAATTACAAGTGAATTTCTCCAACTATAAGTAGGAACCTAGAGGTAGGCTTTCTTTCTTTTTTTTAAATTAAATTTTATTTTCAGATCCACATTTTTTCCCTCCCATCTTCTCTGCCCTCCAGTTGAGGAAGTAAGAAGAATAAAACTATGTTACAAATATGCATATTCAAGCAAAGTTAATTCCTACATTGGCCATGTGTACATGAATATATCACATATATACACATATATGCATATGTATATGATATGTAATAGAAATGTGCATACACATAGAGCCTAACCTGCAACCTGAGTATCCCAGAGCCTAACCTGAAACCTGAGTATCACCTCTCTATGAAGAAATGGGTAGCATATTTCAATTGTGAGTACCTGGAAATGCATTTGGTCATTGTATTGATCAGAGTTGTTTATCTTTACAATATTGCTGTTATTGTATCACTCATTCTTCTTGGTCTGCTCACTTTATTTTGTATCAGTTCACACAAGCCTTCCAAGGTTTTTCTGGAACCAGCCCCTTCAACATTTCTGCCAGCACAATAGTATTTTCATCACCTTCATAGACTTGTTCAGCTATTCCCCAATTGATGGGCATCCCCTCAGTTTCCACTTCTTCACCATCATGAAAAGAGCTACTGTAAAACTCTTTGTACATAGGGGTTCCTTTCCTCTTTATTTCATTTCTTTGGGGGTATAGACCTAGCAGTGGTAAGCACTGGGTCAAATGGTATGCTCAGTTTAGTAGCTTTCTGACTATAATTCGAAATTAATTTCCAGAATGGCTGGACAAGTTCTCAACTCCACCATCAATGTGCCTGTTTCCCCACAACCCCAGAGCTGGCATTTATTTGCCTTTTCCTTTTTTTTTTTGGTCAATGTTGTCAGATTGGCAGATATTAGATGGAACCTAATCAGAATTATTTAATTTGCATTTCTCTAATTATTGGTGATCTTTACAGTTTTAAAAAATATGGTTATTGATAACTTGTATTTCTTCAGATGCATGCTTTCAACAAGCAGCTACACTCTCAGTTCAGAGTCCAGTCTGGTTCACAGGCAGATAAAAGCTTGGAGAGGCTATTTCTCAGTACCGATGATGATAACAATTTGGATAGAGAGTGAACATTGGGCCTAGAATCAGGAAGACCTGAGTTCAATTCTGACATCAGATACTTACTAGTGGTGTGCTCCTAGGCAAGTCACTTAACTTGTTTGCCTCAGTTTCCACATCTGTAAAAATGGTGATAATAATAGCATCTACCTCCCAGGGTTGTGAGGATCAAATGAGATAATAATTTTAAAGAGCTTGCCTGGCACATAACAGGCATTTTATAAAAATTAGCTATTATTGTTTAGGATTTCAGGACTGCAAAATCCTGTATGTATGTTATTTCATTTGATCTTCACAACAACCTTTGGGGGGGAGGTGCTAATATAATCCCATTTCAGAGATGAGGAAACTGAGGCTGAGAGAGGTGAAAAAAATTTGTCTAAAGTTACATAGCTAGTAAGTATCTGAGGCAGGATTCAAACTCAGGTCCTCCTGACTCCAAGTCTACCACTCTCTCCATAGCATCACCTCACTGCACTCAGAATTTCTCTAATGTTCATTTTCCTTCTAAGTGTGCTGAGGGCCAACCCAACAAACCTGTCCATCCTGCCTCGGTCTCTTCCATGTCCTCCCACACATTTGCAGCAAGGAGGTACCGATATGCTGGAGGCCTTGAATTCTTAACATTCTCTGATACCAGTGGAAGATTCTACATATCTTTTACCCAATATGTGGTTGACTCGTCTTTAAAATTTTGGGGAGGGTTACATACTTTTTTTCTTTTTCAGAGGCAAGAAAAAAGTGGGGGATCTGGGGATTCAAACTGGGAGTAGCAACCCCCAAACTGCCCTTTGAGTAATACAGGATCTGGATTCTTTGGCATTTAGTTATAGCTTGCCCAGCCTTTCCCTCCAGGGACAGATATGTGTGTGGAGGAATCTCTTTTCTTCTTACTTTTTCCATGTTTAATTTAGGACTTGAATACTGATGTTCTCTCAAGACATTTAACAAAGCCTATTACTATACCAACCTCTGAGCATGTTCTCAGTGCAGAAAATTTATGGCATAAAAGTAAGGGGAATCAGCTCCATTAACGTATAAAATGCATATGAAAGATTGGAGAATGAGAGAGTTTCAATTAAATGGCTCATCATTTCAATTCGAGCGCAGTAGATAGAGTATGGGGGATGGAGTCAGGAAGACTCGTAACCCATGGAAAGATACTTAACTGCTTTCAGCCTCAATTTCCTCATTTGTCAGATGGGATCATAATAGTGCATAACATTCACATCAGCTAACATTTACATAATGCTTTAAGTTGGCAAAATGCTTTATAAATACTATCTTATTTGACCCTCACAACAACTCTGGGAGGTAAGCACTACTGTGATGCCTATTTTACCAACGAGGGAAGTAAAGACAGAGGGTAAGCGACTTACCTGGAGTCACAGAGGAAGTAAGTGCCTGAAGCTAAATTTGAACTCAGGTCTTCCTGACTCCAGTGCTCTAACCACTGCACAATCTATTACCTACCTCAAAGGGTGGTCGTGAGGATCAAATGGAATAACTGAAAAATCTCAGTGTAAAACTGCACTAAGGTTTTTGGGCCATTGTATAAATAATGATGATGATGATATTATATAAACTGATGTCTTACAGAGAGAACTGTGGCTTAATTATGGAGTCCGGTTTCTCTTTTCCTTGGCCTTTCGATGCTTCCATAGTTTGGAATCTCACTGATGAGCACAGTCCCTCCAGTGGGACAGTCTGCAACCTATCCAGCTTTTCTCCTCCTGCTGCATCTCATCTCTACCCCCCCCAATATTTTTCACAGGGGCCAACTCAACAAGGGCCTTTGTCCAGGTCTCCTAACATTATCTGGGTACCAGCGTACTCCCTAGACATCACATCCCTGAGTCAGTATCCTTTGCTTTACTGCTGGTTAGCCTTTTCTGGCTATGTATCTCTACAATAATAGACTCTTTATGTGCAGCTAACACTGTTGATATGCTACTGCATATGGCAGATAGGTGGCTCATTAGATAGATTGTTGGAATGGAGCCAGGAAAACCCGAGTTCAAAACCATTTGGATTCTCTTCGAGTCAGTTTCCTTCTCTGGAAAATGGGGATTATAATAACACCAACCCTGTTGGGTTGTTGTGAAGATAAAGCTATAATCGCAGCCTAATTAAAGGACTATACATATGATCAAAGAATTGGAGCCTGAAGAGACCGAAAAAGTAGAATCCAACGGTCCTATTGAAGGTGCCGAGGCTCAAAGAACTCGAGTGACTTATCCCAGATGCCACAAGCTAAGACAGGATTCGAAACCATGCCTTTTCAATTCCAAATCCAGCACTGTCTACTCACTACTCCCTCTGCTTATATGGACTCACCTACATGACTTTTAGAATCCTTTAAAATTCTAACCAAGGGTATGAAGACCCTCCCATGTGCACATTTCTCTTTCTTTATCTCTCACAGAAATTAACCTGAATTGGATTTTTCATTTCAAAAGACACTGTAAAGTGTCCAATATGTGAAGAGAATTGTACCAACTGTCAGTCAATGATGCTATGGTTCTTATTCTAGCTCTGCCATTTATTACTTGTGTGACTACAGGGAAATCACTTCATCTCCCTGGTCCTCAGTTTCCACATCTGTAAAAAAGAAGAACTTAGACTAGATGGCCTTGAGGAGCCCTTCCAACTTTAAATCTCTGATTCTGTGATGAAATAGAAAGCAGAATGGGAAAGATCTTGTAGGAGATGAATATATTTATCCAAGGGAAGATATGTTGTTGTAAAGTTGTTTTAGCCATGCCCAACTCTTCATGATCCCATTTGGGGTTTTCTTTGGCAAAGACACTGGAGTGGTTTGCCATTTCCATCTCCAGCTCATTTTACAGATGAGGAAACTGAGGCAAATAGGTTTAAGTGGCCTGTCCAGGGTCACACAGTTAGTGTCTGTGGCCAGATTTGAACTTAGGCAGATTATTCTTTTTGCAGGCCTGGTACTCTATCCATTGAACCACCTAGCTGCCCGTAGGAAAGAGACATACTACAGAATAAAACTTTGGTGCTTGTCCAAAAATTCTAATCCAACCTAATGAATAACAATATATTCATAGTAGGCACTCTTTAACTTCAATGCAGAATTTTCCCTTCTCTACAGCTAACACATAGAACTGGCAAAATTGGTTATTATGGGGGAGGTAGAAATCTTTCTATATCTGAAGCAGGTTTTGACTAAGTCATCTGGACCACATATCATTCTTGAATATTAACTTTGGCAGAGTTCCGGAAACATCAGTATCTCTATCACCCTTTCTAGGGCAACAGAGACCTTTGATGGCCTGGGATATTGTCTCCAAGGGCTGGGGTTCTTTCTGGCTGGAGACTAACACTAATAAATGGCATATGCCTCCTATAAACCTATAAAGGTTTGGGGGAAAAGTTAGATCCCAGAGCCTAGAGGGAAGAAAAGGTATGTGTGTGTATTTGGGGGAGAGGGCATAAATGATTAGGTGAAAGGGCTGAGGGAAAAATGTACTTCTTTCTTTGTTCTAACTGACAAATCAGGACATATGGTTCACAAATGAGATTAGATCTAGGGACCACATCTATGTGTATCAATCATCATAAATGCCTTGAGTGTCTCCTCAACTGAGTGTCTGATCTGGGGCCCAAATTTCAAGGGTAAAAAGGAGACATTATAATCCTGGCCTCGAGTTTGTAGTTTACTTAGTGGTGGGGGTTGGGGATGGTAAAAAATGTGTACATTAGTAGAAGTGACTAAATTATACTTGTGTGCTTTCATCAACATGGGCTAACTCCCTCCACCAACAGAGATTGCAACCCATATGCCATATAATTCCTAAGGATCCCACTTTGGATGTTTAGTGGTTAAGTGGCCTTAATCTTTACCTTCCTTAGGCCTTGGCTACCTTATCTGTAAAATGAGAGGGTTAGATTGGATGCCTTCTTAGGTCCCTTCCAGTTCTACTTAGCATATAAGGCCAAGAAATCTTGTCTCTGATGCCTATGTGACCTTGGACACGTTATTGGAGTTCTCTAGGTTCTGGTTTCCTTACATGCAAAATGAGAGAGAGTGTAGACTAGATAGCTTCTGGGGTCCCTTCCTATCCTAGATGTATGATCTCATAAATGGTATGAGGCAAAGATAGGCAACCTCACTGGGGTCACACAGTCACTGATTGTCAGAGGTAAGGCTTGAATGTAGGATTTCTTGCCTTGGGGTCTAGCATTTGAACCTCTATTCTTTTGCCTTTCAAATGAACCCAAAGATTCACTTGTATAGAATAGTCTGGAAAGTGCTTTCCTTACAACAAATCTAATACCAATTCATCCCAATTTTATGGCTCTAGGGTTTGATATGAGAGGCGGGGATGGCTTGTCCAGCTGGAAAGCATCATAGTCAAGATTCAAACCAATGTCTCCTACCTTCAAGTTCAGTGTTGGGAGGTATCTTAGAGACTAGTTAAGACTAACTTCTACATTTGACAGATGAGGAATCTGAGGCCCATAGTCACAGGAAGTGACTTGTCCAAGGTCAATGAGAAAGTAAATAGCCCTATATGGGGTGTAAATTAAATGATCTAAGAGAATTGGTGCTATAGGGCTTCAGAGGAAGGCTAGATTACTAAGGGGTGAAAGATTGGATTGAATAGGCAGCTGGAAGAAGAATATAGTCTGGGCAGGTGAAGGTGAGGATGGCAGACATTCTGGGGTAGGGTAGGTGAGTAAATGGTATGTGCAAAAACATGGAAGCAAGAATCGACAGAGTAGAAATAGGGGGAGCAGCAAGTAGATGAATGTGCTTGGAATGATGGAACAATGAAGAAGAATGGTGGCAGATAAAACGGGAAAGTCAGATAGACAGGTAGAAGCCTTTTGTATCATAGAATCACAGAATTTCAGTACTGGAAGAGAACAACCCATATTCAAAAGGAATCCCCAGTCTAATATGCCCAACACAGAATCATCCAGCTTCTGCCTGAGCACCTGAAGTGAGTGGGAGCCCACTACTTACCAAGGGACTCTCTGAATCTCAGGAAGTTTTTCCTGATATCTGCCCTAAATTCACCTCTTTGCAATCATCACACATTACTCCAGTTCTCTCCTCTGGGACCGAATGGCACAACCACAGGAAGAGAATATCACCGAATTTTAGAGCTGAATGGGCATCAGCAGTCACCTAAATCAAAGCCTTCATAAAAGGAAACCTCACTATAACATACCCAAGTAAGTGATTGTCTAGTCTTGGTTTGAAGACTATGAGAGGAAACATGATATCACAAGACAGTCCATACTAATTCTTGGTACCTTTAATCATTAGGAAGTTTTCTTGATTTGAAGGCTAAACAGGTCTCTAATCCCTTCAGTCTAAATCATCTTCCCTGTGATAGCCCTTTAGATTCCTGAAGACAGCTATCATGTCCCTTCTTAGCCTTCTCTTTGCCAGAGAAAACCTACCCAGTTCTGTCAGCAGATCCTTGTATGACATCTTGAAGAGTTTCATGACTGAAACTCCAGAGATGAGTAGAGATGTGCCTACCTTGATGTTTGATTTAAACAAAACCCCTTCAGCTACTCTTGAACTGAAACCGTGTCAATGATGATATGAATGTACACATAATGTGTGTGTGTGTGTGTGTGTGTGTGTGTGTGTGTGTTTGAAACTGAGGAAGCTGTGAGCACAATTCTTCTGCAAACAGGAACACAGTTTGGAAAGACAACAATGGAAAATATTTCAAGATTCATTCTAAAGACATTTCAGGGAGAGGGAGAAGAATCCACACATCTGTAAAATCAAGCACAATCATCAAGAGCCTAAAGGAGAAGTCAATAATTCATAGCAATTTAAAGATAAAAGGGAGTCCTTTTTTCTATCCATGCACAGGAATTGGCATAACTCATCTTTCCTGGGGTGAATGGTAGCTGTGCGGATATATCACTTGGGTGTTTTATTTTTATTTTTTTAAAGAGCAGTGAGAGAATCTCAAAGCTCTTGGTGAATGGTTTACCCTGAAGGCCATTGATAGAGACTCACAAGTCCCTAGTATCTAACCATATGCCAATTTAATTGGCATCTTTAACCAGTGAAAATGTTCCCAAATAGAACATATTCATGTACTGATAGGATATGATGTTTCTATTAGTATTAATTAGAACCTCTTGTGGTTCCCCATATTCTTTAAACAGCTAAGAGGACCTGGGCTATACCATAGTTAACAGGAGCAGGGTGATTGTTGCTTAGGCAACAGGACGAAGAGAAGCGGGTCAGAATGTGCTTTAAGAAAAAAAAAACACAACAAAATCTGGACTCTCTATCATATGAGATGTAAGTGAAGCATATCAACAGATTTTCTTCTACATTAATAAAATGTTTCAGTATAAAGACCAATGAAGTCAGTCCATGTGAATTGATGATAATGAAACGCATTAGGTGCCATTGGATGGATAGATATGTATGTATATGTATGTGGGTCTACATATGTGTATATATGCATGTGTGCATGCATAGAACAAGGGAATGGTTTTCTGCTACTAGTAGCATTTTAAATGACACATACCAGTACTTTAGTCCTGCATGGAGATACCATTTTCTTATGTGTCTCACATCATTGGTTAATTCACCTAAAATACCAAGAATTCAAACTTTTTGTGTCTTCTTAGTCAAGAAAGTATATTGCAGATACCTGATGTAACTGAGTTTTAGAGTGCATGTCATAAGCTCTTGTTGATTCATTGATTCACTCACATGATATAGTGAAAAGAGAAATGAATAGGATGTCAGAGGACCCGGGTTCAAATTGTACCCTTATTATGTATTATCTGTGTGACTTTGGGTAAAATCATTTAATCTCTGTGAGCAACAATTTCTTTAACTGTAAAATAAGAGAGCTGGACCCTTATTTTATAGAGTCCTATGGATGACCTCCAAGGCCTTTTCCAGCTCTAGATCTCTGATCTTTAATCACTTCAGTTCCCTTGCCGTGAAGCCATTGACATAGATGGCCCCTGGTCATGTGATCTCACGAATAATGGTAAGAGTGTCTTCTGCATGGGAAACCAATGCACTTAAGAGCCTGTGAATCACTTTAATACATAATCTCATTTGAACTTCACAATAAGCCTGTGGGGAATGCAAGACCATTATTATTGCCCCCATTTGGGAGATGAGGAAACTGAGTTTTTCAAGAGGTTAAAGGACTTGTCCAGGGTCAAAGAGCTAGTAAGAAGCAGACATGGTTTTTACATCTAAATCTTCTCAATTTGGGGTCCAGTCCTGTAGCCACCATGCCACTGGTAATAGAAAAGGGTAAGAATGTGGAGTAAATCTGCAACCTTCACTGCACTACAAATGTACATACACATGGCAAATCCTCAAACCCCAAACACATTACCACTTTAAGCCACATGCTGTACAGCTTTCACATATTTCATTCACAAGTATCTTCCCGCGTGTTGCTGCCAATACTTATTTTAAAACCTGTTTGAGTAACCTTTCAGCTTTAAAGGCTTAAAGGGGATCTCATCTTTTCTCATATATACCTAAAGTTTAGTTGTAAAGAATGCTAAATTACATCACAGGGGGTAGGATCTTCTTGTCCACCAAAGTATGTGAGGCATTCAGAAATGGAACCTGGGTACCACACAAACATTCTGTTGTAGACCAGGGCAAGGTTGGAGAGTTTTTTTTAAGTTCTCTTCCCATTGACATAGAGAGGAGAGAAATGGGAAGCATCAGGAGGCATGGAAGGAGGTGGAGAGAAAAATAGAGGTTGAGAGGCAGAGAGACAGAAACAAACACACATGCAGAGATACAGAGAGTGACAGATACAAGGAGAGAGAGGGATTGAGATAAGGAGAGAGGCACAGAAATATATATATATGGAAATGGAGGGTGAGAGAAGAAGAAACAGAGACAAAGGGAGAGAGAGGCAGAGGGACACATACAGAAGGAGAACAGGAACAAGATAAAAAGAGATGGGGAAATAGAGACAGAGAGAGAGATAAAGAGATAGTGGAGAGAGGAAGGGGAGAGGGAGGTAGAGAGGAAGAAAAGGAAGACAGGGAGGGAAAAAGAGGAGTGAGCAAGAGAAGGGGGAGGGAAGCAGAGATGGAGACAGAGAGGGGAGAGGGGGAGAAAAGCAGTCTAGCCATAGTTACTATAAACATTTGAAAATGCATCCACGAGCTGATTTGCTAATTCCTACAATTCTCATTGCCGGCCATTAAGAGTGTCACACTTGACAAACACACAGGAGAAATATTCGTCCTTCCCCCACACTCCTTGCCAAAGAGATGGCTAAGACCCTTCACTTTCTTTTCATTTTAAAAGTTCTAGGGCTGGAAGAACCTCAGCAAAGGGAAAAGCCATGGCAGCTGGGACAGTACTGCAAAGATTCCAAGCCCAGAAAGGGCTCGGCAAATATCATCACATGCAAGTTTTCCAGCCCACATGTCAGACTACATTTGTACAATGCTCTTCCTGGCAGATATTTCTGGACAAAACATGTCTTTAAAATGTCTAGAATGTGGACATTTAATCAACTCAATAACTAAAAATGCTACCTAAATCTGCATTAAGCATGGAAGGAAAAAAAGATCATATGTATGCATGTATATGAGAAAGCACTCCAGGTGTCAGGCATTCCCCCCTCTTTTTTTCTGTTTGCAGTTTTGATAGCAAGAAACTGCAGGTGTCAGGCCTGTCTAACATTTTTTACTTGAAACTGTGTCTGGGATTATAGTTCTTAGAATGTTATTAATCCCAAGGGCCATGTGTGTGCCTCGTGCCTTTAACACAGACATAGCACTAAATTTAGAGCCCTGTGTGTGGTAAGATCTTAAATACAGGGAAAGTTAACAAGGGCTCTGACGTAGCTTTACAAGTGGGGTGAAGGCTCTTAGCCCAAGCGAAACTGATGAGCACTGGAGGAGGTAGGGAAACGATTGGGGGCTGGGCAAGGAGCCCACATGGCTCTCCAGCCCCTGTCCTAACCTATATTCTTCACAATGGGGGTTTGGTGTACTTCAGCGAGATGTGGCTAGAGAAGTCACTGGTGTTCTGAGGCACTCGGGCTGCTGTAGAGAACATCAGTACCTCCTAGATCAGGGATCCTTAACATGGGATTCATGGACTCCCAAGGGGTCCGTGGTTGGATTTCTAGAGGTCTATGAACTTGGATGGGAAAACAAAACAAGACGTCTTTATTTTTCACTAACTTCTAGAAATGTTAGCATTTTCTTTATCACGCTAAGAAGGGGTACACAGGCTTTTTTGGACCGCTAAAGAGGTCGAGGACATAAGCAAGGAGAAGAACCCCATTATCCAGATATTAACCAGCCCGAACTAGGAAAGCATCTATTTCCTTCTTAAAGGAACACATCCCTATTTACTACCCAGTCCAAGTGAATCCTTTCCATAATTGACTCTTCCGAGGAGCAGGAGCAGAGACCGAAGAGTGTGCCTGCAATTTGGAACCGGGACTGAACATTTGCACACCTGACCCACGCCACACTGAAATGCTAATGCTTACATGAAACAATATTTCATGCCATTGACTGTGACTAGAACTGCCTGACAGAAGGGGTATTGTTCTACTACGGATGCTCTGAAAGGATTACTTTCTAAAAGTGGACGTAAAACAACAAGGGGAGAAATGTCCATCTGAACATTCCTCTACCTCCTGAAAATGTCACTGTGGCGAGATCGGTCCCCAAAAGCACATGGGTGGGTAGCTGGATCCGCACACCTCATGGCTCTTTATAACCTGATTTCCAGTAATCATTTAGTTGCAAATAATAAGTTCGTTCTAAGCGGCCCCTGTTTCTTACTTCAGCCCCATAGAGAGCCCAGGGACTGATCCTCTGGGGCTCAGCTCAGATCCCCTCTCACTAACGGCAGCCGAACAGAGGAAGCCCAGACAGACAAAAGGCAGCCACATGAACCCAGACCGGGAGCTCCTTACCATAAACTGCACATTGTCGAACCCGTTGGCCATCAAGTGGTTCTCGTACTGAGGTAGCCCGATGTTCTCCAGCCATTGTCCCACCGTTTGGACCGGGCATCGGGGTCCTGCAAGAGGGTGGAGAGGGAAGCGTTTAAGCAGGGAGTAGCCATCCACGGGGTAATAGCGGTAGTCCTGGGCTGAGAGGTGGCATTGCCACATCATGTTGTGAGGAAAGTTGCTGTCATAGGAGCCCGCCAGCTTGACAGATAAACGTTGGGATTTTTCTCACGAGAAAGAAAAGTCAAAAGGAAAACATAGTGGTTGTTTTTTTTGCCAGGGAAGGTTAGTGAGAAAGCGGAAGGGTGGCTCCTAGCTCCACATTTCTCACATATTAGCAACGGACTAGGGACTGTGGATGTCACACCGGGGCCCCCCAGATCCCAGAAGAAGCCAGCATGTCAAGCCGTCAGCGCCGGCTGGCTGCTCTCTGGTTCTCAGGGATGCTTGGATTACTCCACAGTGAGCTCTGGCAGCGCGAGCAGGCAAGACTTCTTCCTCATCCAATACTCCTACACTCATTGGTATTCAGCTCCATGCTCCTGGCGCCCCCCTCGCTCCGCTCCCCTTCATTACCCAGCCCAGGCTACACCTCCCATTTTCAATAATAGCCATCAGATAAGGCAGATTGTGTGTGTGTGTGTGTGTGTGTGTGTGTGCGCGCGTGTGTGTATGTATGTATGTATGTATGTGTGTGTGTGTATGTGCAAGCTGTAAGCCCCGCTCCTGCTGCTGCCGCCTCCTACACACCCATCCAAGCGTCAATCTTGAATGATGGGAGCAGTCAAAACAAATGCAGAAAATAGCAAGAACCACAAGCGGACCCCGGGTGCTTCGATCTCAGTTGAATCTTCGTCCCGAGGTTATGCATTTTGGTGTGTGTGTGTGTGTGTGTGTGTGTGTGTGTGTGTGTGTGT
>NW_027185889.1:20166976-20170557 GCF_028583685.1 Petaurus breviceps papuanus
GTGTGTGTGTGTGTGTGTGTGTGTGTGTGTGTGTGTGTGTGTTTTGATGTCTCAAAAGGCAAGAGGGGATAAAGCATTAACTATAGCCTATAGCAGGGTTCACTACACCGTTGCTTTATTTTTTTGAAAATGCAACACAGAGAACTGTTTCTGACTTCAAGCTCTGTTTGACATCTTTTGGCAAATGATTATTCATTTCCTTTTAATGATGCTGGATCCAAATGAACAGTGGAGGTTGTTGGGCTTTTTTTTTTTTTTGAACCCTCTCCTTAAAATTCTGCAAGGCATAAAACCTTACAAGTCCCCTCTAAGTCAAAACAATTTATTTCTCAGCTATGAATTTTCAAGCCCATAAGATATCATGAGACATAAAGACGACTTCCTTTGGATGTTTATAACTCAGTCTGTTGGGTGGGGTGATATTATTATGGCAAATGACTGAAAAGGGGGCATTTTTTTTTTCTACTGGAAAGAGGTAGGCTGGTTATAGCAGCACCCTGCTGGATTTGGAAAGTCCCAGGATTTGTATTTGAATCCTAGTTCTGCCACTTGGTAGCTGTGCGACCTCAGAGAAGTCACTTGCCTTCTCTGGTCTTCATGTTCATCAGTTATAGGAAAGGCCTTATATTAGATATCTGGAGTCCTTTTCCAGGTCTAGCCCTAAGGGTCCTAGGAATAAAAAAAATAAAGAGACCTCAGCTCCCAAATAATTAAAAAAAATATAGATGTGAATATCTGATGATGAGCAGAGTGGCTATACCTAAAGGAAATTAGGGAACTAATCTTGGGAAGCCACAGACTGCCCCCCAAAAGTAGGAAACCAATTACTTTTCAAGGTATTCTATATCAGTGAGGGGAAGCTCTAAATTGGGGGTAGGGAGTTGGGGGGGACCTGAGTCCTCGAGACCATCTGTGGCCCTCTAGGTCCTCAAGTGCTGCACTTGCACAGGTTCCCCACCACTGCTCTAAATCTTAGGGAAGTGCTTTATATATAGCTTGTCCCCAAAGCAGTAAGGCAGTAAGACTTTGGGAACATGCTGTATGGGGAAATTCCCTATTTAGAGTTCCCCTTTGATGAAAAAGATTTTTAATAGCTTAAAAGTGCAGTAAGATTTTTGGGACACCCCATATTTAGTAAAAAGCTTTCTCGCTATAGTTTATATCCATTGGCCCAAGTCCTCACCTCTGGGGCATTAGAATATTTAAAACTACTTTCTCACTACAATCCTTTGTGAAGGCACTTACCTTTTACCTTTCCCTAACCCATCCCTCTCTACTTTATGGTACAATAGATAGACATGCTAACCACTGAGCAAAGAGGGTTCAAATTCTACTGCAGATATTTGCTAATTGTTTAATCCAAAGGGCAAATCACTTAAACCTTCAAAGTTTTCCTCCTCAATAAAATGGGATAATGACAAGAACAGACATTTATACAATGCTGTGCATGTAATATCTCATTTAGACCTTTAAACAGCCCTGTGAATTGGGTGTTTTTTTTTTAATTTGCTTACATCTGTGATTCTACTGGTGTAGAGAACTTCCTCTACCAATGCAAACAGCCAGCTGCTCTGTACCTTATAGTCTTGATAAGATTTCCTTGGTGACACTGAGAGGACAAAGGGCATTCCCTAAGCCCAGGGTTTTCTGACTCTGGGGCTGGCTCTCCACCCAGTATATAATACTATCTCATAACTATGCTGTGACTTAGCTACTCAGGTATTACAGAGAAACACACTAAGGAGCTGAGAGTCTCAGGGAGTTTCCCAGGTTAATATAACTAGTATATCTCAGAAATTGAATTTGAATCTGCTTTCCTGGCTCCAAGTTCAGAAAGCATTCTATCTATTCTGCCATATTTTGTTGTTGTTTCCAACTCTCCATGGCCCTGGTTGGGGTTTTCTTGGTAAAGATGTTGGAGTGATTTGCTATTTCTTTCTCCAGCTAGTTTTACAGATGAGGAAACTGAGGCAAACAGGGTCAAGTGATCAGCCCAGTGTCACACAGCTAGTAAGTATCTAAGGCTGGATTTGAAGTCATGAAGAGGAGTCTTCCTAACCCACATCCAGTAGTCTATCCACTGCACCTCCTCACTGCCCTCTATGCAGGACTATTTTGAGGAAAGTGCTTTGTAAACTTTAAAGTATTATATAAATAGGAGCTATAGTCATTGTTATTGTTGTCATTGTTGATATTGTTTTTGTTGGTATCATTATCTCTCCAGGATTCTTTCAACTGACTCCCATATGATATGGTTTCAAGTCACACTTCCAACCTAATTTACCTCTTCTAGACAAGTTTCAATTGATCCATATCCTTTCCAAACCATGGTACTCATAACTGGACACAGTATTTCAGATTTGACCTGGCAAGTCAAAGAGTGATGGAACCCTATTTTTCCCCTTAAGGACAATAAACTTATCTTAACGCATCCCGAGATTGAGTTAGCTTTTTTGGCTGCCATGTCACACACAGATGAGTTGGCAGTTCACCAAAACTCAGAGGGTTTTTAAAATATAAATTGCTCTCTGGTGAAACCTTCCCCATCTAGTACTTTTATGGCTCACTTTTATTTAGCATCTCACTTGTAGGACTTCACTTTCACTGCTATGAAATTTCATCTTATTAGAGTTTGCTTGATGGTCTAGCCTATCGATTTCATTTTGGATCTTTATTCTGCTATCAGTGTTATGCCATCTGCAAATCTGAGAAGCATGCCATCTATATCTTCATCTGCGCCATTGATTAAAAATGTTGAACAGAAAAGGACCAAGTCTCTATAAGAAGCTTCTATCTAGACTGACAATGATCATCACTTTTTGGTTGAGTCCACTTTCAGTCAAACAAATGATCTCCATCCATATAATATCCTACCAGCCAATCAGACATCCTAGGTCTAGAATACCTGCCTTGCATACTTCAAAAGATATATGGTAAGATTAAATGATAACTTTGATGGAAAAGTCAAATCAGTCAATAAACATTTGTTAATACTATATGCCAAGTACTTTGCTAAGTTCTAGGGACCAATGAAAAGAAAAAGCACAGTCTCCCCCCTTAAGGTGCTTGTAGTTGAATTAGGGAGGGAACACACAAATGCCTAGGTACAAATCAGATAGAGACAGGATGGACTGGAGATATTCCCAGGGGGGAGGCATTACATTTAAGGAGGGTTGGGAAGGTTTCTTGCGGAAATAAGGATTTTACTGAGAGATGAAAAGATTCATGGAAACTAATAAGGAGGGAGAGAGTTCAAGGCACAGTAGAAACCCAAAGGAAATGCCAGAGTTGGGAGTATCGTGTGCAAGGAATAGCAAAGAGATTAATATCATGAGACTGCAGAGCACATGGAGAAATCTAGCTACTGTAAAACTATGCACGTGGTCGTATATAAACATGAATAATAAAATGTAATAGTATTACATAAAAGGTAATATTGGTAAAGTGTTTGGAATCAGCTGTAAGATGATCACAGAATCTCAAGAGTTAGAATTATAGATGTCATAAGATCATGCATAGATATGCTTCCATTTTTAGTGTATACATATACACACATATACATACATATACATATACACATA
>NW_027185889.1:20170957-20191350 GCF_028583685.1 Petaurus breviceps papuanus
AAAAAAAGAAAGGAAAAAGGAAAGGAGAAGGGAAGGGAAGGAGGAAGGAAGTAAATAGACAGGGTCACCTAACCCAATATGCACCTCAACTAAGTAAACTCTACAAGCTTTGCAATTCCTAGATTTCTGACTGAGATCCTATTTGGATCCAAATTCTGTCATCCTATCAGTGCATTAGCTTTCACTCCACATTTGTGCCATCTACAAATCTGATCATGCATGCCAACTAAGCCTTTATCAAAGTCTTTGATAATAATCTTGCAAAAGACAACCAGTTGGTCCCCTTGTTTCTAGTCTCTGCCCTTTACAATCCATCCACCCCACTCAGCTGCCAAACTGATAGTCCTAAAGCACACAGTTAGCTAGGTTACTCACTATAATGGGAATGTAAATTTTTAAGATCTTCCCTGCCCCTAGGCTAAAGTGCACCTGGAGCCTGGGGTGGGAGTCTTGTTTTTCAGTAGATACTTTTTGATTGGCCAGTAGGTCCAGAAGGTTGTTACATTCTCTGAGCCAGGAGAAAGCTATATAAATTCTGATGTGTAGCTTTGCTTTGGGGCTCACTTTGAGAAGTGTTCTGTGATTTGATCAGATGAGACTCTGGGAAGCCATTGTTGAGAGCCCCCGGGCTTTGAAAAACCCAGATATTGATTTGGTATGGATGTAATGGTTGGACAGTTTGGAAACCTGTCTACTTGATCTGTTTCTCTGTCTTGATAATTCTGTCTGTATACTCTGAAGTTCCGGGTGCTGACCTTTTTCCCCTGAACTAGGTAAACGATACATATTTGACTGATTAAAGTAAGCTTGTTAACCCATTTTGAGTTGCTTTCCTTTATCAAAGCAGATCCAAGAACCTGTGTTGGCAGCCACCCTGGGGATGCTGGGGTGCTTGCTGCTACACTCACCCAGCTCAAGAAGCTACTGTGATTCCCTGTTTCCTACAAGATTAAATATAAATTCCTCCATTTGACATTTAGAGACCTTCACAACTGAAATCCAGCATATCTTTCCTGACTGCTTTCAAATTACTTTTGCCCTTCATATATTTTATAATTTGAACAAAGTGATCTACTTATAGTTAATATATAAAATATTGCATATCTTATCTTCATACTTTTTTTTTAACAGACTGTCCCCAATTTCCAAAATGCTACTCATATACTCCTTGGCAGTTACAAAATCCTCTTAAAATCCAGTTCAAGTGGCTCCTCCTACAAAGGTCTTTTCCTAATTCCCCATTAATATTCCCCTACTATAATTACTCTATATACCCTTGAGGTGTATATTATGTATGCTTATATTGTGTCTATACATTCTATAGTAATTAAAACATAGCTTTAATATTGTTCATATAATAATATAAATAATATATTACATTGATATGGTATATTTCATAAATATATTACATATCATTTATATGTTAAATAGTACATAACATTATATATTATCATGGAGAAGACATGTCATGTATAACACATTACACACAATATGCCATACATTGTTTATATGTTACATGTATATAGTATATACTTAATATAGGACATATTTATATATTAAATAACATATAAATATGTTCTATATTAAATAATATACATCACTATATATTATCATATAGGGACTGGAGTTGTGATTCCATAGATACAAAAAACTCTTAGTTGGAGAAATTTCCTCTATCCATGTAGGTCTGTACCATTTTTACAACTTTTAGTCTCAAATACAACATCTATTCTATATATAACATACATAAATAATATTGAGCATCCAATAACATGAAATGCAGAGTAATTTTAGGAGGAAGAGAGTGTTAATCATATTATTTAAGCCTTCATGTTTCATATAGGTAAATGCAAAGAGAGAGAGTTGGTTGTTATGTATTAGAAGGGTCACCTCCTGGATGGTCAGGACTGTTTTGTTGTGGTCACTGTTGGTGACTAGTATAAGGTGCTTAAGGAAATGCTTGTTGAATTTAATTCAATTGAATTCTGATTCTTTCACCAAAGGCATCCATTAGCTTCCTCTCCTGTCCTTCTGTAATCTCCAAGTTTGATAAGTATCCTATTGATTATCAATCAAGTTATTGATAATATTAAATACAACTTGAGAAAAGGGATGGGTCTCCCTAAAGGCAATCTTTCCTCCTCTCACTGATCCATGAAGCACAAGGCCATTCTACTAGTCAGACTCCACCTCACAGTTTTATGGCTCCATTCCCTCATCTGTAAAATGGGGAGAATAATGACACTTACCTTCCTGGATTATTGTGAGAATCCAATAAATTAAGACATATAGAGAAATTTGCAAGCCTTTAAGCACTATATAAATGTTAACTATTAGATTCTATCCTGTGTGCCTTGGTATGTTAGTTCCTGGAGTGTTAATGCATTTTTGTTTTCTTAAATGAAATTTTACTTTTCTCATCTTCCTGTGTTATCACCAAATAACCTGGTGACTTTTTCAAATGATATTATATCCTGATGTGTTACTGAAACAATAGTTTTATAAGAAACTCAGGTGAGGAAATTCTGCCAATAAAAATGAGCAACTGCTCTGCAAATGATGGTATCAGAGAGCTTCCTAGGGCTCCTGAGAGGTTAAGTGACTTGCCTAGGGTCACCAGTATGTGTCAGAGACCGGCTCAGGTCTTTCTGACTCTCAGACCCATTATCTATGCCTGACACCAAGTTGTCCCATAAATATGTCATCCTGAAAGAGGCTGGTGATCATCCCACCGTACTCTAGTCTATCCTGTTCAATTTTGGTTGTCACATTTTCATAAATGACAATGTCTCTCCTGTGGCCATACCTATGCAAAGAGAATTTTCCCCATGCATGAAATCAAATCCCTCCTCATTTCGATCTCTTAGAATCACTAGTGGCCTTCAATATTCAATACACATGAAAGCAGATCACCCCACATGGCCTTTCTTGATCTCTCCCTAACCACCACTGCCTTCCTCCTGAATGACCTCTATTCTGTACTCATTCCACAAACATTCATTCTCTAACTCCCATAAAAGGGTATGCCCTGTATTCTGCTCAATGAAGGCAGGGACTTTTTCACCACCATAGTAGGTGCTTAATAAATGCTCTGACTTGGTTGATTGAAGGTCTGGAAAGGTTGGTGAATGTGAATTTGTCTAGAGGACAGCAAACAGGGAAGGGAACCATAAACTATGATAGCTGAAGAAACTGGGGATATTTAAACAAAAGAAAAGAAGAGTAGGCATGAGGTGGGCATTGCAAATATCTGAAGGGTTGTCAGATGGATTAGGGAGGAAGATGGATTAGATTTGTTCTGTTTGGCCCTAGAGGGGAGAACTCAGATTCAAAGGTGGAAGCTTCCCAGAAGCTGACTTCAGCTCCATAACACAAGGGAAATCTTACTAACAATTCCAGCTGTTAGAAAGCAGATTTGGCTGCCTTTGAAAGGAGCTCTTCAGACATATACTAGCTCTGTGACCCTAGGCAAGAGGCTTAACCTCTGTGAGGTCCTTCAGGTTTCTCATCTAAAAATAATGCATTTGGACTAGATGACCTCTAAGGTCCCTTCAGACTACAAAGTTATGATCTCAGGATTGGATAGTCCTATCAACCAATCAATTGATATTTATTAAGGTCTATTGTGTGCCAGGCACTGTGTTAAAGCTCCAAGGATACAAAAAGGGGCAAAAGGTAGTCCTTACCCTCAAGGAGTTTATAATCTAATGATGGAAAACAATAAGCAAACAAACATATATAAGTTCTATACAGATTAAATAGGAAATAACAGAGGAAGGCCCTAGAATTCAGAAGAGTTGGGAAAAGCTTCCTATAAAAGATAGAATTTTAGTTGGGCTTAAAGGAAGTCAGGGAGGTCGGGAGTCAGAGTGGAGGAGGGAGAGCATTCCAGGCATGGGAGCACAGCCAGAGAGAAAGCGGAGAGCGAAAAAGGGAGTCTTCTTCATGGAACAGCTGGGAGGACAATGACAATGAATTGAAGAGTAAATATTGGTGAATAAGGTATAAGACTGGAAAGGAGCCACATAAGAGAGGTTTACTGCCAAACAGAGTGTCTGATCCTGGAGGTGATAGGGAAACAGTTGAATTTATTGAGTAGGAACATCATTTTGATGGCTGAAGAATTGACTGGAGTGAGGAGAGACCAGAGATAGGCAGACCCATCATTAGGTTACTGCAATAATCCAGGTGTGTGGTATGGGGGGGGCAGGACTGCACCAGAGTGCTGGCAGCATCAGAGGAGAGAAGGGGGCACATTGGAGAGATGTTGCAAAGGTGAAATCGGTAGACCTTGATGACAGAATGAATGTGGTGGGGGTGAGAGGTAATGAAGAGTCAACCTAGCTTGTGAGACTGAGGGACTAGTCTATAGGGGTTGGGAGCCTGTAGCTTCAAGGCCATGTGTGGCCCTCTAGATACTCGGATGGAGCCTTTTGACAGAGTTCAAGCTTCATACAGCAAAATTTTATTAAGGGGATTTGTTCTGTGAAATATGGCGTCAGTTAAAGGGATGCACTTGAGGACCTAGAGGGCCACATGTGACCTTGAAGCTGCAGGCTCCCCACCCCCGGACTAGGAGGATGGTATTATTTTCTACAGCAATAGAGAAAGTGGCAGGAAGCGGGGCCGTTTGGAGAGGACTCTGGGGAGGGGTACCCCCGCACATGGAATGAATCCTTCCTTATCTCCACCTCTTAGAATCTCTAATTTCCCTCTATATTTAGTACATATAAGATCAAGCTTTCATGTGCAGTCTGAGATGCATAAAAGGCACTTGGAGATGTGAAACTGGAGGTCAGCAGAGAGACTGGGGCAGACTAGGTAGATCTCAGGATCATCAGCATAGAGATTGCAATTAAATCCATGATGACCAAATTAAACCCAAGCCGATGAAATCACCAAGAGAAGTCAGAGAGAGGGAAGATAGAAGAGGCCCAAAAGGAGAACCCTCTGGGACGACTGTGGTTGGGAGATGTGATCTGGAGGAGGATCCAGTAAAGAAGACGGAGAAGGAATAATCAAAAAGGCAGGAGGAAAACCAGGAGAGAGGGTTTCCCCAAAACCTAGAAAAAAGAACATTTCAGAGGAGAAAGAGTGATCTATAATGTCCAAGGCTGCAGAGAGGTCAAGGAGAAGGAGGATTGAGAAAAGACCATTGAATGGGGCCACTAAGAGATCATTGGTAACTTTGGACAGAGCACTTTCAGGGGATGACAAGGTCAGAATCTGGTCCTGCTCAACATACTAGCTGTATTCTAGTGGATACTGAAAGACCTTATTAGGAATGTCAGAGATCATTTTCTCTCAATAAGGTCTAGGCTGGGTTACAGCAAGGGTTCTTAACTTGAGGGTTTGTGAGCTTGTTTCTTTGCTTTTGAGAGAGAGATAGATATAGATAGAGAGAGAGAGACAGAGACAGAGAGAGAGACAGAGACAGAGAGAGACAGAGAGACAGAGAGAGACAGACAGACAGAGAGACAGAGACAGAGAGAGACAGAGACAGAGAGAGACAGACAGACAGAGACAGAGAGAGAGAAGAGGGAGGAGGAGAAGGAGGAGGAGGAGGAAGAAGAGGAGGAGGAGGAAGAGGAGGAAAGGGGAGGGAAGGGAAGAGAGGAATAGAGAAGAGAGAAGAATAAGATTTCAATATAATTGGTTTCCTTAGTAATTCCTTATCTTTTATACATTTAAAAACATTATCCTAATAAGGGGCTCATAGGTTTTACTAGACTGCTAAAAGGGTCCAGGGTACAAAAAGATGACGAATCCCTGGACTAGGCAACCTTGAAGGTCCTCTGCAATCCTACTCACCATACAGTAGGTACTTAATAGCTCATTTGAAAGGCTCTGGTTACCATCTAGAAGATAGCAGGTGAAACACAAAGAAATTATGTCTGATGAATTATTTATCCCCATTTACAGTAATTCAACTTGTGACCCAAGAAACAAATGCATTCAGTGGAAAGTCTGGGCTTAGCAGACACTTGGGATTAGCAAGTGGAAGAGTGAAATAGAAGCTGAATTCACTGATTGCCTTAACTGGGATTAACATTCAGAATTGCTATCTTCCGAGGCAGATAGGACCCTGGGGAGTTTGTCTCCCCAGATTTACTAAGTAGAGAAAAGAGACATTTTCAGTGAACTAAGTTTTGAGGGCTATCTCTGGGCTAGAGTCTACAAAATCTGGGCAGCTCCTTTAAAATGGAACCTTGGCAAGAAAGAGGGGCACAGACATGTTAAAAATAGAGAAATTAAATGTTCTAAGTATGCCGGGTGCTGTGTAAAGAATATAGGCATAATGTGCCCCTGAGAATGTTCACATGATAACAACTGACATCAATATAGCATCTTAAGGTTTTAAAGTCATTTTGGTTTGAAAATTTCATTTCATCCTCATAGCAACCCTGGGAGATAAGTGATGCAAATATTTTGATTTTAATTTTACAGAAGGGGAAAACAAGGCTCAGAGACACTGACTAAAGTCCCATAGTTGGTCAGGAAGGGAACTGGGGCACGAACCTCAGATTTTAGCCACAGACAGAGAAAGAAGATCTGTCTCAGAGTCAGAAGAAATCTAGTTGGGGTTGAAATACCAAAGCACCAACACTAATTGGTTGGGTAACCTGTGACAAATTACTTATCTCTGAGTCTCAATTTCTTCATCCATATAATAGGGATATTTGTAGTGCTTATAGGCAGTTAGGTGGCACAGTGGAGGAGAGCACCAGGCCTGGAGTCAGGAAGACTCATCTTTCTGAGTTCAAATCTGACCTCAGACACTTACTAACTGTGTGATCCTGGGCAAGTCACTTCATCCTGTTTGCCTCAATTCCCTGAAATGCCCAACCATTCTAGTATCTCTGCCAAGAAAACCCCAAGTGAGATCATAAAAAGTTGGATACAACTGAACAGTAACAGCAAATTTTACAGCATTGTTATGAAGGACAATGAGATACAAATATTATTAAGGCAATTAGGCAGTATAGTGGATAGGACACTGGAACTTGAATCAGAATGAGCAGAGTTCAAAGCCCACCTCATCCTTTCACTAGTTCTATTCCCCTGGGCAGGTCTCTTAACATCTGTCTTCCTTAGTTTTTTCCCTCTGTGAAATGGATGTAACAACAGCACTTATTTCATGGGGTTGTTGTGAGGAACAGATACAATGAATGAAACAATTCTACTGTTTTTTAGTAGTAGTCTTATTATAGAATATTAAAGTCTTAAAATGTTTTTTCTACTTATTTTCCTTTATGATTCTTTTCTAGTTTTCACCCTACCTGGGACACCCACCTTCCTTTCCAAACTTCCAGAGATCATTCTATCCTTCCTCATCCTGCAAGAAATTAATATCCTCACTCTCAATCACTGTCCTTTGGATGTGCTGTCTTGATGGGTGAGTGGGTAGTCCCAAATTCCCCTAACTCCTAACTTATTCTTATCTGTCCTTTAATATACCATTTCATGAGGGCTAACCAGGCATCTTGGTAACTCCCCTAAATTCCTCTTCTCCCCCCAACACCTCTTTAACAATAATCTAATCAATACTACTATTGCTTCTGAAAAGGATGTAACAAATGTCCTGTGGTTCTACTCATCATTCTTTTCAATCCTACTTTAGCCACCATTCCTCTACAAATATTCTCTTCCTATCATAAGGCAAATTATTTTAGTGTGCCTAGCACATATGAGACATTTAACAAATACCTGTCCTCCATCCATCCATCCATCCATCCATCCATCCATCCATCCATCCATCCATCCATCCATCCATCCACCCACCCATCCATCCATCCATCCACCCATCCATCCATTTGTTTTGGCTTCTAAGTGTGAAGTAAAGAGAACTGTAAGGGAGAATTGTTATGAGCTGGGGGAATGGGTAATTGGTAGACAAATCCCAGGAATATATTTTTGCTCCACTGGTTTGGAGGAGGTTATAGCCAAGGGACATGCTGGGATTTTAAGACAAGTTTTACCACAACTCCAGCATTCTGATCCAGGGCGTTTACAGGTAAAAATGACTATGATATGCTTTTTATTTGGTGATGATCTTTTACTATATAGGCATTAATTTGCTGTTCTTCCCAGCAGTAATGATGGATGGTTGAGAGGCAGTGAGTTAAGTGGAGAGTTCACTTTCAAGTTGAGACAATCTAGGTTCAAGTTCCATTTGATCTATACAGACTGTGTGACCCTGGCTGAGTCATTTATACTCTGTGAGCCACATTTTACTTCTCTATAAAAATTGGATATGAGAGAAAGCAGGGGAGTTGGATTCAGAGACTAGAAGACCTTATTTCAAATCCTTTCCCTGAGACATACAGGTTGAGTGATCCTGGGCAAAGGATTTAACTGCTCAGTGTCCCAAACAGCTTTCGATGGCTGGAAGCAAGCAGCAGAAGAGTAGCAAATCTACTTCAGCAGAGGGAATTTCTTCCCTGGGAGTTCCTTCCTCCACAAAGGTCACTGGTCTACTCTCCTTTCCATTCAAATAAAATGGGAAAAAAGGGGAGGCATTTGTAAAATAGTAAAAAGAAATAATGGGGGTATTTCTGATAATCTTACTGTAAGGGGCAAAATATAAATTTAACCAGGGATGGGTTTAAGGAATGAACCTTTGATTCCATTGTATAGGGACCATCTGAATGAGGAAACTCCCTTCTCCAATGCAGAAGTATCTTCTCTGCAATATAAGGGTCTTACTCGCTTAGATTTGGCCATGTAGAAAGTAGCTACTCTATTGAAAATCTTTATTCCTCTGTAATAAATCTAAAAGGAGAGTCCAAATAAATTAATCCTATCCAGTATGTGGGTAACTAGGTGGCACAGGGGATAGAGTGCCAGGCTTGAAGTCAGGAAGTCTCATTCTCCTGAGTTCAAATCTGGTCTCAGACACTTACTAGTTGTGGGACCCTTGGAAAGTCACTTCACCCTGTTTACCTCAGTTTCCTCATCTGTAAAGTGAGCCAGAGAAGGAAATGGCAAATCACTTTAGTACCTTTGTCAAGAAAACCCCAAATGGGGTCAGGAAGAGTTGATACAACTGAAGAATCCAGTAAATATCTGTTAAGTATCTACTGTGCTGAAGACAATGCTTGAGGGGGCAAGGCAGGGGAGAAGGTGATGCAGAGACAATTCAAAAGCAATCCTTAGCTTAAAAGGGCTTCTTGTCTCAAATCCGGGCTCAGATACTCAGCACCACACCCAGAAATAATAACTGGCCGTGTAACCTTGAGCAAGTTACTTAACCCCAATTGCTTTAAAAAAAATAAACAAAAAAAGGGCTTCTTGTTACATAGGATGGGTTGCTGGGAGAGGTCATATGGACAGATATCCATTATAGAAAGCAGATCTAAAACATATTCCTTGAGCCCAGTACACATGAATGTGTATCAGTCCTCCACTATAAGGAAAGCTCTTAAAGAGAATGCTTACCTTTTCTCTGTGTATCCCTAATGCTAGCACAGTGCTTTGTATATAGTAAGCACTTAATAAATGCTTCACTCATTCATTTGAATGAATAAATGGCAGTCTCGTTTTCCAACCCAGAATCCTTTCTGTTCAGCTGTATATTACATGTATATTTTCCTAATGAGCAGAAAAAAAATTAAAAGGAACATTGGTTATGAGATAGAACTGAGGGCTATGTTCCTTTCTCCAAAAAGCATTAACAGTTTCAAAGGCTCACAAAACAAATGGGACTTGGGAACTGCAGTGGAAGGTTCAGAAACAGGGAAAGAGACAAGAGAACAATTCCCGGAGATGCAGAGCTTTGGGAGGGACCTCATACAGCTGAGCTAAAATGTCTGTGTCTAAATTCTTGGGAAACAGCCATTCCAATTCAGTTTAACTTGAGCTGTGGTATAAAACAAAATCACAAGCCTCATAGAGCATAAAATAGGAAATGAAATTCAAGCTTGAAATGCTAAAGTCTGGGAATACAGCAGGGTAGTATATAAAGGCTGTAGATACCTATGTGGGGAAAAATAACCAAGGGAGTGAAAGGAATCTTTGAGCTAAAATCCCATCTCCCTTTCCCTTTCTAGCAACATGATGGCCTTTAAGATGTCGATGGATACAGGATCTCACTAATGTGGGCATGATAAAAATGAGTAATGATAATAAGAATAGTGATGACTAGCACTCACCTAACACTACATTAAGGTTTGCAAAGCTCATTACATATACTATTTTATTTGGTCTTCACAATGGCCCTATGAGGTAGATGCTATTATTATCTCCATTTCAGAAATGAGGAAACTGAAGCTGAGAAAAGTAAGATGTCTTTCCCAGGGCCACAGAAATAATAAGAGTCCAAGACAGGGTTTGAACTCAGGAGTTCCTGGCTCCAAGACCATCACTATCCAGTATGCCACTTAGCTGCCTACCCTCTAGTGGTCTAAACTATAACTCACGTTTCATTCTGTGCAATTCTTGGTCACATCCATCCATAATTCCGTTAGAGACCATGAACCCTACACAATGATGGTCTTATTTAATTTAGGTCAGAGCTTCTTAACTTGTGACTTATACTATAGTATTCTCATTTTACAGTTGAGGAAATTGAGGCAGGCAGTAGTAAAGTAACTTGCCATGGGTCACACAGCCACTAAGTGTCTGAGGCTGGATTTGAACTTAGATCGTTCTGACTCTGGACCTAATGCTCTAACCACTACGCCATCAAGTTGTCTCATTTATTGTTATGATGAGTTACTGTGTCGTAGAGTAGTTTAGGAATATTTATTCAATTAGAAATTAAGGCAGCATAGGAAGGCTATCATTGTAGTTGCTGTTGAGTTGTGTCTGACTCTCCAGGAGGGAGTCCATGACCACACTTGGGGTTTGCTTGGCAGATATAGTGAAGTGGTTTGCCATTTCCTCCTCTAGTTCATTTTAGATGAGGAAACTGAAGCAAAAAAGTTAAGTGATTTGCTTTGGGGCACAAAGCTAGTAAGTGTTTGAGGTCAGACTTGAACTCAGATCTTTCTGATTCCAGGCCTGGTACTCTATCCTCTGCAGTACCTACCTGCCCTTATCATTGAAGATTCCTTTGATTAATACTTCATTGTTCTCCCTACCAAACAGACATTTGAAAGAGCAAGCTTTCAAGCAAAGGGGGGCAGGAAGGGAGGCAGGGCTAAATCTGAGTTCTGCCTCCCTAAACTTTCCTCCCCCCCATCCTAAAACCCAGCCTAATAATTGTTTATGAAAGCAATTATTTATTATAGGGATTCTTCCCATCACTCAATATACATTTATCGAGTATCTACCATGTGAAAATCATTAATGGGAGATTTAAAAAGATGGATATGGCATGATTCCTGTCCTCAAGAAGATTCCACTTTGAATCATAAACTTAAAATTGCACGTGTTTCCTCATTGTCTATGTTCCTTTCACTTGTGCAGATTGCAACCAATCCATTCCTTATTATCCTGTGTCATTCTGGCCCCTGTTCATTCAGAGAAGAGCCACATAATTGGAAGACTTCTTCTATATCATTGGGTGCTAGTGGACCAGTTGGAATGTCCTTGGTCTCACTACATGAATAACCTGCCCCATGTGCACAGGTAACTGATACAAGAACCACCGATTCTTTCTACAGAGAAGCGAATTAATACCAACATTTATATCACTCCCCATTTGAGAGAGAATTGTTAATCAACCACTATCCAGAAACTCATGAGCTAGATCGAAAGATTATGACAAAGCTCAGAAATAGAAGTCTGGCCCAGAAGAAGGGTGGGATAGTGGATAGAGCAATGGACTTGGCACCAGAAAGACCTGAGTTCACCTTCTATTTCAAATACTTCCTACCTGTGTGACCCTGAACAAATCATTGAATCTTTTTGCCTCAGTTTCCTCATTTGAAAAATGAGAGGGCTGGATTCTATGGCCTCTACATCCAATAGTCTAATATAGTTAAACACATAAGAATACATTCTGTATTAGAATTAATATCTAGATTAGCAATTACTATTACTCTACTGGAGCATTATGAGCAGAGGAAACAGAATTTGTGATGCACACTTTTTTTGTAATCTTGTTAAAATTTGATATTCTGTGTTTGCAAGAAACCTAGGCCCAAGGGACAAACCTTACTTTTCTTTAAAACCATCACACCTATCCAATCCTTGCAGAAATCCTGAAAAATCATCATTAATTGGGCCTGTGTTGTCTCTCCAGAGAGAGCAAAGGGCTTCTGTGTAATTGCAAGATACATAGCTGGTGGCAAATTACATCGAATGGAAGCCCAACTTTTACAGAGTTTGTAGGAGACATCATCTTGGTATCATGGTGAGAATTCTGGGCTTGGTGTCTGAAAACCAAGATTGGAATCCCAGTCCTCCCACTGAGGGCTGAGCCTGAAGGCAGGAAGACTCATCTTCCTGAGTTCAAATCTGCCTTTCAGGGTAAATGTGTTTTAGAGCAGCTAGGTGTCATAGTGGATAGAGCATCAGTCCTGGAATCAGGAAGTTGTGAATTCAAATCTGACCTCAGACACTTACTGTGTGTCCCTGGGCAAGTCATTGCCCTGTCTGCCTCAGTTTCCTTATCTGTAAAGTGAGCTGCAGAAGGAAATGGCAAACCACCCCACTATCTTTGCCAAAAATACCAGAGATGGGGTCAGGCAGAGTCAGACATAACTGAAAACAACTAAATAATAAAATGAAGTCATTTAATTCCTCTGAGTCTCAGTTTCATCTTTAAAATGGGAACAATAGTCAATGATGTCAAATAAGGCATAAACAGGGAGATGTATGTTGGACAGGGGTATTTGCTATTTTTATAAAAGAGACCCAGTACAAAATGCAAATCAAAGAGGGGGTCCCCTTTAAGCTGGAGGTCTTAACCTAGCTCATGTCATGGATCCTTTGGTAGTCTGGCAAAGCCTAGGGATCTCTTCTTGGAATAATGTTTCTAAGTGCATAAAAATGTTATACAATTATGATGTAAAGCAATCGTGATGAAGTACAGTTATCAAAATATTTTTTAAAAAGTTCACAGACTTGGGGATTAAGAACGCCTGCTATCAGTGGTGAAGTTCTCCAGATGCTATTTTCAGATGACACTGAGCTGATGGAAAATTACATAGACTTTCTCTCACCTCTGCCACTTATAACTCCTGGTTTTCTTCAAGAGTCACCTTAAATACAACCTTCAGCAAGAAGTCTTTCCTAGACATGCAGCTGCTAGGACCTCCCCCCCAAGGTGACCATTCGTATGTTTCCTATGTATTTCATATAAATCTCCTTATGCACATTTCTTCCCTTTTGAATGCATGCTTCTTAAAGGGAAGGGCTGTTCTTGTCTTTCTATCTTTAGTGCTCAGCACAGTGCCTCTCACATTGCTGTTCAAGTAATTTCAGTTGGGTCTGACTCTTCATGACCCCATTTGAGATTTTCTTGACAGAAATACTAGAATATTTTGCCATTTCATTCTCCAGCTCATTTTACAGATGAGGAAACTGAGGCAAACAGGGTTAAATGACTTGCCCAGGGTCACACAGCTAGGAAGTGTCTGAGGCCAGATTTGAACTCAGTTCTTCTCGACTTTAGTCTCAGCACTCTATCTACTTGCTTGGCCTAGGACTTAGAATGCACTTAATAAATGCTTGTCTGACTGAATGACTAATATCTATAATCACTCCAAAAAATGGCTCGATTATGCATCAAGGAAACAATCAAGAGGATAAAGGAGAGACAATATTAATAGAAGAAAAAACACTGAGTTTAAAGTCAGAGAAGTTGGGTTTGGATTCTGCTGTTTGACAACAGGGAAAACCACTGAATTTCTTTGAGTTTCAGTGTCCTAATCTGTAAAATGGGGGATTTGCATGAGATGATTTAAAAATCCCTTTCAGCTTTGCCTCTGTAATAACCAGAATAACAATGTGCCATGGTTGTTATGAGAAGCAAAGGAGACACTGTATTTAAAGCGCTTTGCAAACCTTTAATCACTGTAGAAATGTCAGCTACTGTTGCTGCTTCACATGCAAATGTGCTTTTCCCTTTATTTTTCTTTAAATAGCATTGTTGATTTAAAATGCCATTAAAATTGGGAGAAAAAAATCTTCTAGAATTGTTGTTGCTAGAGCACATGAACTTCATTCCATCATGTAAATGCCTAATTAGGCAATTTCGGAAATGCATTAAGCTGGCTCCAAGTATGTGAAAGGCTGTCATATGGAAGAGGGGTCAGATGTGTTTTGCTTGATGTCAAAGGACGGGATCAGGATTGAGGGGTTAACGCTATGGAGTAACTGATTTAAGTTTGGAGTAAAGGAAAATTCTTAGTGATGAGAGCTCTGTAAATGTGGAATAAGTTGCCAGAGAAGAGAGTGGGTTTCCTCTTCCCTGGGAGCCATCAGGCAGATGCTAGATCCTCTCTTGGGAGGAACGTAAAGGAAGGCATTGTTTAGGAATGTGCTGAAAAGTATGTCCACTGAGAACCCCTCTCTATGGCTGAGCTTCAGGGGGTCACGAGAGATCTTGGAAGCAAAGGTAAAAAAAAAAAAGACATATTCCCAATTATCCCATGGGGACTTGGATCAGTAATTTGGAAGTGATTTGCAAAGTGAGGGGCTTAAAATACTGGAGGCCTATAACATGACCCCAGAAGCTATGGAGTGAGCTAAATGGAAGATGGGGAGGTAGAGGGAAATCCCACCCTGCTCCCAAAAACCGTGGGCACTGTCTTCAATACAACCACACCTACCTTTCAGCCAACAGTCCCCAACTCTGCTCCTGTCCACCACTGTGCCAGTTCCCAACCTCCCTTGTCTCCCTGCTTCTGGGAGGGGCACATAGGGTATTATATCCTGACTGAGGGACCTTCAACATCAGCTGCATAAATGCCACTGGGAAAATTCCCTCCCCCTCCCCTCATCTCATCTCGGCATATCTCCTCCCAGTTCCCTAGATCCCTTATTGGCTATGTTAGGAGTGCCTCAGACGGAGGCACCCAAGTCACTGTCCAGTGAGTAAGAGTCTACCACTACATTCTATTTTATTTTTAGGGGGGTTGGGACAGAATGAATCTCACAAACTGAGCAGGCACAGACATATTGTGTTGCATGTTATGCTACAGATCTCATGACAATATCTTTTCTCTCCTCTCCCCCCAACCCCAAGATGCCATACATTCTGATTACCCCTTCCTCCAGTCTGCCCTCCCCTCTATTACCTCCCCCTCCCCCTCCCTTTCTTGTAGGGCAAGATAGATTTCTACACTCCATTGCCTGTACATCTTATTTCCCTGTTGCATGTAAAAACAATTTTTACCATTTGTTTTTAAAACTTGTTTCAAATTCTCTCCCTTCTTTCCTCCCCGAACACTCTCATTGAGAAGGCAAGCAATTCAATATAGATTATACATGTGTAGTTATGCAAAACATTTCCATAATAGTCATATTGTGAAAGACTAACTATATTTTTCTCCATCCTATCCAGTCCCCCATTTATTCTATTCTCTCCTTTGACCTTATCCCATTTCAAAAGTGTTATCTTCTGACTACACTCTCCAGCAATCTGCCCTCCCTATCATTCTCTCCACCCTCTTATCCTCTTCCCCCTACTTTCCTGTAGGATAACACCCAATTGAGTGTGTATGTTATTTCCTCCTTAATCCAAATCCAATGATAGTAAGGCTCACTCTTTCCCTCTTACCTCCCCATTCTTCCCCTCCATCATAAAAGGTTTTTCTTGCCTCTTTTATTGACCTCTGGAATATCATATTCCAAGTCTTCTAATCCCTTAATGTTGAAGCTGCTAGACCTTATATTATCTTGATTGTGTTTCCATGTACTCAAATTGTTTCTTTCTGGTTGCTTCCAATATTTTCTCTTTGATCTGGGAACTCTGGAATTTGGCTACAACATTCCTAGGAGTTTTCCTTTTGGAATCTTTTTCAAGAAGCCACTGGTGGATTCTTTCAATATCTATTTTACCCTCTTGTTCTAGAATATCAGGGCAGTTTTCCTTGATAATTTCTTGAATATGATGTCTAGGTTCTTTTTTGATCATTGCTTTCAGGTAGTCCAAGAATTTTTAAATTATCTCTCCTGGATCTATTTTCCAGGTCAGTGGTTTTTATTATGAGATATTATCTTCTATTTTTTTTTATTCTTCTGGTTCTGTTTTATAATTTCTTCATTTCTCACAAAGTCATTAGCTTCCATTTGCCCCATTCTAAATTTGAAGCAGTTATTTTCTTAATTGAGCTTTTGGACTCCCTTTTCCATTTGGCCAATTCTGCTTTTTAAGGCATTCTTCTCTTCATTGACTTTTTGGACATCTTTTTCCATTTGGGTCAGTCTATTTTTAAAGTAATTTTCTTCAGTAATTTTTTGAGTCTCTGTTAACAAGCTGTTGACTTGTTTTTCATGATTTTCTTGCATCACTCTCATTTCTCTTCCCAATTTTTCTTCTACTTCTCTTACTTAATTTTCAAAATCTTTTTTTTAAGCTCTTTCATGGCCTGCAACCAATTAATATTTTTTTGGAGGCTATGGATGTAGGAGGTTTGACTTTGTTGTCTTCTTCTGGTTGTATGTTTTGATCTTCTTTGTCAAAAAAGTAAAATTCTATAGTCGGAGGTTTTTTTTTTTACACTGTTTGCTCATTTTCCCAGTCAAATACTTGACTTCTAACCCTTTGTTAAAGCAGGACTCTGCTTCTAGTGTGTAGGGTGTCTTGTCCTAAACTTCAGGGGTTTTGTGCAGCTTTTTTCAGAGATACTTCTAGGGACCTATACATTTTCAGTTCTTCCAAGGTGGTATGATCAAAAGAGAGGTGTTTACTCCTTTCCTGGACTGTGCTCTGGTCTGTGAGTGACCACAAACACTCTTTTCTGCCTTGGAACCATGAGGAGTACCCCCTCTCCACTGCTGCCACAAGCTCTACCAGAGCTCCTCCTCACCCCAGGACTGCCACCCAGGACTATAACCCAGATCCAAGTAAAGCAAAACAAGAGAATCCTGCCTCAGTGCCAGCAAAGAGATCCCTGTAATCGCCCTCTGATCAGCTGCTGGATCCCCCCACCATCTGTGGGCCCAGAGCTCTGGAAGTAGCCCCTGCTGCTGCTGGGCCACCTTCACCCCCCTGGGACTAGGGCCTGACCGAGCTCCTCTCTCACCCAGGTGAGAAAACAGAGTTTCCCACTGACCTTCTGTTCTGTCTTTGATGGGCTGAAAAGTCTAGAAAATACCACAGCTTCCAGTGATTCAGTCCCCTAAGGCCTGCTCCAGTCCCATCTACACTTGCATGGCCCAGGCTGGACTGTGCTCTGCTCCTCTCTGATCCTGGTGCTGTAAATCCTTCCTGTTTCACGCTGTCATTTTTGGGTTCTGCAGTTCTAGAATTTGTTTAGAGTCCTGTTTTGCAGAAGAGGTTTGGGGGATATCTCAAGCAAGTCTCTGCTTTTACTCTGCCATCTTCTCTCCACCCCCCCCCCCCACATTATTTCTATACTGTTGCTATTGAATTCATGGAATACTCTAAAATCAGTCAATAAACATTTAGGAAGTACCTTGTTTGTGTCAGGCACTGTGCTCAGCCCTGGGGATACAAAGAAAGGGGCTCACTTCCTAAAAACGAGGAAGACAATATGCAAACAACCACGCACAAATTTACAGAAAGAGTAAATTGGAGATGATTAACCGGGAAATCATTAGAATGAAGGAGGATTAGGAAAGGCTCCCTCTGGAAGGTGGAGTCTGTTGGTTCCTAAAAGTCAAAATAGCATCTTTAAGGTTCCATTGAATGTCAAGCAAAATCACCTCACTTCCTACTGAGTTTGTGTTGGTGTCTAAAATCCACTCCTTTCTGTGTCCTCCCAAGCCTGAGAGCTCACATCCATGTATCTGCATAGTCAGCTCCTTCTCTGGGTTCCATTTTAATGAGTTTCCAGCATTCTCATTGGTATGCGATGCCATTTTAGCCTACAACTCCTCTTGTCTTTCGGATCCATCTCTCCTCAGCTGGCCATCTGCTATATGACTGCCTCTCCATTGTTCTCCTTCCAAAGAGACTAACTCACAGAATGCATGGGTTATAGTTTGTTTACTAGGCAAACGATAAAAACATCCGCTTATCACTCAAATGAGATAATTTCAGGTGTCATCCATTGCCTCAGTGACATTTCTAACAACATACTGTACCTTAGAGAACAAAGGACTTTACCCAGCCTAGAGGGAATGCTGGGTCTATTGTCTACAAATGCATCTGAGCTATTGCTCCTTCATTTTATTTGGAACACATGCGCACTAAAATGGTTACACAAGTTGTGTTCATGTTCCGCTTCCCTGAGGTCAGAAATAATTAACTTGTAACCATTCCCCATAAATTAAGTAATGTACACAGAGTGGTGATGTGGTTCAATGAACAGAACACACAGTTTAGAGTCAAGAACTCAGACTTGGCAGATTATAGGATTACAGAGCAGAGATGTAGATGGGACCCAATAAACCATCTAACTCATCCCCCTCATTGTACAGATGAGGAAACTGAGGCCAAAGGAGATGAAGTTACTCATTCAAGGTCACACAGGGAGTGCCCAGCAGTACTGAGATTTGAACTTAGGATGCTCCACATACTAGACAAGTTGTGTACTACTACTACTAGTAACTAACATATGACAAGTTACCATACCACATATACAAACCTCAAAATAATTTGAGAGTTCAATAAATATGCCTGTGATGTAGTGTACAGAATGTTAATATGGAAAACTTGTGTTCAAATCCTGTCCATGATGATGACTATGTGACCTTAGGAAAGTTGCTTAACCTTTATGGGCTTCAATTTCTATATATAAAACACAAGCAGGGGGTGGACCAGATGGCTTCTGGGTATTTTCTAATTACAAATAAATGATTGTAAAAAAAAAATTAGCCCATCATCATCCTCATACAACATCAACCCATAAAAAATTGAGAACCTGGACAGTTAGGTGGCACAGTGAGTACAGCACCGACCCTGGAGTCATGAGGATCTGAGTTCAAATCCGGCCTCAGACACTAAACACTTACTAGCCATGTGACCTTGGGCAAGTCACTTAACTTCAATTGCCCTGACTTTCCCCCTGCAAAAAAAAAATTTGCAAACTTTTTATAAAATGTCACCATACCGAATATTCAAAAGTCATCTAAATGCATGGAATAAAAAGCTTTCAACATACAAAGACCTAGATGAAGAGAGGTCAGAAAACTATGACTTTGCTGACCCTTGACACTTATGTCAACAGGCAGCATGTTTACTTAATCAAGATCCAGTACTTAGCACAGTATTGGACACATAGGATGGTACTTAAGTGTTTATGTGTTTGCCAATTTATTTTGTAGATATAGAAAGAACACGCGGAAATATACTCATAAATAGATATACAGAAATATAGAGATATAGAAATACACACAGAAATATACACATATCTACCTGTCTGTCTGTCTGTTTATTGTGAAAAGGATTAATAAGGGTATGCTAGTCCACTGATTTTCCACCAAATCCACTTGATGAAATTATAAAATATAAGATCACAGACAATGAGGTATTAGTTTAAACAAAGCATAAATAAGTGTTTACACTTTGTTATTCCTTCAGGAGCAATGAAGAAGCTTTTCAAGTAAACTTGTTGAAAATATAGGGAAAGTATCCACTGACTGGCTAAAAGATCAGCCATGTCCCAGTGGGTCATGACACATTCTCTAAAGGGATCCAGACAAGGTTGGAGACATTTCTGAGGAATGTAAGCTCTGATAGTTGAGAAGAGAGGCAGCTATAGAATAAGAACCCAGTTTCCTTTAGGGAGGAAAGGTTTTCTTTTCTCCTGGGGGGAGAGGGGATATCTGTCTGTCTGTTTTCCTCCCTCTCACCAGTCCTTGATATCTTATAGCAGAGATTCTCATCCAAGAGGAACCACCATGCTTAGCAGGGAGAAGTCAGAGGAAGCCTTGTAAAGGAGGATGCCCTACATACCCATTGTGTGGGTTCCCCTGGTCACATGTATTCTCTAAACCTGTCTTTCTTTACTCTATCTATGTGCTCACTCTTCCCATTGACATTGGGTGTATGTGTGGGAGAGTACAGCCTAGATTTATGTGATGTAAGTAATGTTTACAGCTTTTCTTCTTACAAAGCTATCTCAACAAATGCCTTTGCTTTGAGTTAATTGTCTCCTTTGGCTGACTATTAAAGGTAAATGTACTGGTGAGGACTTGTGAGCTATAGTTTTATAGTATTAGGAGTATAGACCTTGAGACTCTGGAGTCTTATATAATTATCCTATGGAGAATCTTTCCCTACCTCCTTTCTTTCTTCTTTCTTTCTCTTCCTTCCTTCTTTCTTTCCCTTCCTTCCTTCCTTCCTTCCTTCCTTCCTTCCTTCCTTCCTTCCT